>NC_083099.1:88484983-88788625 GCF_949774975.1 Lagenorhynchus albirostris | reverse complement strand
TATATGCACCACATTTTCTTTATCCATTCGTCTGTCAACGGGCATTTAGGTTGCTTCCATGACCTGGCTATTGTAAATATTGCTGCTATGAACATTGGGGTGCATGTGTCTTTTTGAATTATGGTTTCCTCTGGATATATGCCCAGTAGTGGGATTGCTGGGTCTTATGGTAATTCTATTTTTAGTTTTTTAAGGAACCTCCATACTGTTCTCCATAATGGCTGTATCAATTTACATTCCCACCAAGAGTGCAAGAGGGTTCCCTTGTCTCCACACCCTCTCCAGCATTTGTTGTTTGTAGATTTTCTGATGATGCCATTCTATGTAGTGTGAGTTGATATCTCATTGTAGTTTTGATTTACATTTCTCTAATAATTGGTGATGTTGAACAGCTTTTCATGTGCCTCTTGGAGATCAGTATGTCTTCTTTGGAGAAATGTCTGTTTAGGTCTTCTGCCCATTTTGGGATTGGGTTGTTTGTTTTTTGATATTGAGCTACATGAGCTATTTATATATTTTGGAGATTAATCCTTTGTCCGTTGATTTGTTTGCAAATATTTTCTCCCATTCTGAGGGTTGTCTTTAGGTTTTTTTATAGTTTCCTTTGCTGGGCAAAAGATTTAAAGTTTCATTAGGTCCCATTTGTTTATTTTTGTTTTTATTTCCATCACTCTGGGAGGTGGGTCAAAAAAGATCTTGCTGTGATGTATTTCAAAGAGTGTTCTTCCTATGTTTACCTCTAAGAGTTTTATAGTGTCTGGTCTTACATTTAGGTCTTTAATCCATTTTGAGTTTATTTTTGTGTATGGTGTTAGGGAGTGTTCTAATTTCATTATTTTACATGTAGCTGTCCAGTTTTCCCAGCACAACTTATTGAAGAGGCTGTCTTTTCTCTGTTGTATATTCTTGTCTCCCTTATCAAAAATAAGGTGACCATATGTGTGTGGGTTTATCTCTGGACTGTCTATCCTGTTCCATTAATCTATATTTCTGTTTTTGTGCCAGTACCATATTGTCTTGACTACTGTAGCTTTGTAGTATAGTCTGAAGTCAGGGAGTCTGATTCCTCCAGCCCCGTTTTTTTCCCTCAAGACTGCTTTGGCTATTTGGGGTCTTTTCTGTCTGCATACAAATTTTAAGATTTTTTTGTTCTAGTTCTATAAAAAATGCCACTGGTAATTTGATAGGGATTGCATTGAATCTGTAGATTCCTTTGGGTAGTATAGTCATTTTAACAATATCAGTTCTTCCAATCCAAGAACATTGTATATCTCTCCATCTGTTTCTTTCATCAGAGTCTTATAGTTTTCTGAGTACAGGTCTTTTACCTCCTTATGTAGGTTTATTCCTAGGTATTTTATTCTTTTTGTTGCAATGGTAAATGGAAATGTTTCCTTAATTTCTCTTTAAGATTTTTCTTCATTAGTGTATAGGAATGCAAGACATTTCTGTGCATTAATTTTGTATCCTGCAACTTTACCAAATTCACTGATTAGCTCTAGTAGTTCTCTGGTGGCACTTTAGGATTCTCTATGTATAGTATCACGTCACCTGCAGACAGTGACAGTTTTACGTCTTTTTTTCCAATTTGTATTCCTTTTATTTCTTTTTCTTCTCTGATTGCTGTAACTAGGACTTCCAAAACTATGCTGAATAATAGTGGTGAGAGTGGTCATCCTTGTCTTGTTCCTGATCTTAGAGGAAATGCTTTCAGTTTTTCACCATTGAGGATGTTTGCTGTGGGTTTGTCATTTATGGCCTTTATTATGTTGAGGTAGGTTCCCTCTATGCCAACTTTCTGGAGAGTTTTTTTCATAAATAGGTGTTGAACTTTGTCAAAAGCTTTTTCTGCATCTATTGAGATAATCCTAAGGTTTTTATTCTTCAGTTTTTAATATGGTGTTTCACATTGATTGATTTGCGTATATTGAAGCATTTTTCATCCCTTGGATCAATCTCACTTGATCATGGTGTATGATCCTTTTAATGTGTTGTTGGATTCTGTTTGCTAGTATTTTGTTGAGGATTTTTGCATCTATATTCATCAGTGATATTGGTCTGTAATTTCTTCTTTTGTAGTATCTTTGGTTTTGGTATCAATGTGATGGTGGCCTCGTAGAATGAGTTTGGGAGTGTTCCTTCCTCTGCAATTTTTTGGAAGAGTTTGAGAAGCATCCGTGTTAGCTCTTCTCTAAATGTTTGATAGAATTCACCTGTGAAGCCATCTGGTCCTGGACTTTTGTTTGTTGGAAAATTTTTAATCACAGTTTCAATTTCATTACTTGGGATTGGTGTGTTCATATTTTCTGTTTCTTCTTGGTTCAGTCTTGGAAGGTTTTATCTTTCTAAGAATTTGTCCATTTCTTCTAGGTTGTCCATTTTATTGGCATAGAGTTGCTTGTAGTAGTCTCTTGGGATGCTTTGTATTTCTGCGGTGTCCATTGTAACTTCTCCTTTTTCATTTCTAATTTTATTGATTTGAGTCCTCTCCCTCTTTCTCTTGATGAGTCTGGCTAAAGGTTTATCAATTTTGTTTATCTTCTCAAAGAGCCAGCTTTTAGTTTTATTGATCTTTGCTATTTTTTCTTTGTTTCTGTTTCATTTATTTCTGCTCTGATCTTTATGATTTCTTTCCTTCTAACTTTGGGTTCTCTTTGTTCTTCTTTCTCTAGTTCCTTTAGGTGTAACTTTAGATTGTTTATTTGAGATTTTTCTTGTTTCTTGAGATAGGATTGTATTGCTGTAAACTTCCCTCTTAGAACTGCTTTTGCTACATACCATAGGTTTTGGATCATCGTGTTTTCATTGTCATTTGTCTCTAGGTATTTTTTGATTTCCTCTTTGATTTCTTCAGTGATCTCTTGGTTATTTAGTAACGTATTGTGTGCCTTCATGTGTTTGTGTTTTTACATTTTTTCCCTGTAATTTATTTCTAATTTCATAGCATTGTGGTCGGAAAAGATGCTTGATATGATGTCAGTTTTCTTAAATTTACTGAGGCTTGATCTGTGACCCAAGATGTGATCTATCCTGGAGAATGTTCCATGTGCACTTGTGAAGAAAGTGTTTTTGGATGGAATGTCCTATAAATATCAATTAAATCTGTCTGGTCTATTGTGTCATTTAAAGCTTGTGTTTCCTTATTAATTTTCTGTCTGATGATCTGTCCATCAGTGTAAGTGAGATGTTTTGAAGTCCCCCACTATTATTGTGTTACTTTCGTTTTTCTCTTTTTTAGTTGTTAGTATTTGCCTTATGTATTGAGGTACTCCTATGTTGGGTGCATATATATTTGCAATTGTTATATCTTCTTCTTCGATTGATCCCTTGATCATTATGTAGTGTCCTTCCTTGTCTCTTGTAACATTCTTTATTTTAAAGTCATTTTATCTGATATGAGTATTGCTACTCCAGCTTTCTTTTGATTTCCAGTTGCATGGAATATCTTTTTCCATCCCCTCACTTTTAGTCTGTATGTGTCCTAGGTCTGAAGTGGGTCTCTTGTAGATAGGATATATATGAGTCTTGTTTTTGTATCTGTTCAGCGAGCCTGTGTCTTTTGGTTGGAGCAGTTCATCCATTCATATTTAAGGTAATTATCGATATGTATGTTCCTATTACCATTTTCTTAATTGTGTTGGGGTTTTTTTGTAGATCCGTTTCTTTTCTTGTGTTTCCCACTTAGAAAATTTCCTTTAGCGTTTGTTGTGGAGCTCGTTTGTTGGTGCTGAATTCTCTTAGCTCTTGCTTGTCTGTAAACCTTTTGATTTCTCCATCAAATCTGATTGAGATCCTTGCTGGGTAGAGTAATCTTGGTTGTAGATTCTTCCCTTTCATCACTCTAAATATATCATGCCACTCCCTTCTGGTTTGTAGGGTTTCTGCTGAGAAATCAGCTGTTAACCTTATGAGAGTTCCCTTATGTTATTTGTTGCTTTTCCCTTGTTGCTTTTAATAATTTTTCTCTGTCTTTAATTTTTGTCAGTTTGATTACTATGCATCTCGGCGTGTTTCTCCTTGGGTTTATCCTGACTGGGGCTCTCTGTGCTTCCTGGACTTGGGTGGCTATTTTCTTTCCCATGTTTGGGAAGTTTTCCACTATAATGTCTTCAGATATTTTCTCAGGTCCTTTCTCTCTCTCTTCCCCTTCGGAGAACCCTATAGTGTGAATGTTGGTGTGTTTAATGTTGTCCAGAGGTCCCTTAAGCTGTCTTCATTTCTTTTCATTCTTTTCTCTTTATTCTGTTCCATGGCAGTGAATTCCACCATTTTGTCTTCCAGGTTATTTATCTGTTCTTCTGCCTCAGTTATTCTGCTATTGATTCTTTCTAGTGTGTTTTCATTTCAGTTATTGTATTGTTCATCTCTGCTTGTTTGTTCTTCAGTTCTTCTAGGTGTTTGTTCTTTAATTCTTCTATGTCTTTGTTAAACATGTTTTGCATCTTCTTGATCTTTGCCTCCATTCTTTTTCTGAGGTTCCAGATCAACTTCACTATCATTATTCTGAATTCTTTTTGTGGAAGGTTGCCTATCCCCACTTCATTTAATTGTTTTTCTTGGGTTTTATCTTGTTCCTTCATCTGGTACATAGCCCTCTGCCTTTCATCTTGTCTTTCTGTGAATGTGGTTTTCGTTCCACAGGCTCTATGATTCAGCATATAGTTTTACGTGATATTGCCACTCTCATTTGAATAAAGGATGCAGCAAGTTTACGATTTCCTGTTCCAGAGATGATAATAATAGTGAAAGCTTCAGAAATAAATATCCTCAAATTCACCATGAATGATTTGATTTGCAATTTCTGGAAGGCTTTCAACAATGGAAGAAGACAAACCTTGCATGTGAAATTTCACTTGACCCAGAAGCCCTGCTCTTAGTTCTCACACATCTTCTGACGTATGTCACAGTATCCTAGGTGATGGGTGATTTGTGAAGGTCGTCTCTTCAATCCATTTCTGCTATTGTTGGAGGGTCTCCTGCAGAGCTGGGGGGTTGCTGTGGCTCACCACAAGGACAAGGACACTGGCAGCAGAAGTTCTGGGACGTACTCCTTGGTGTGAGCCCTCCCAGATTCCGCCACCCTGGGTTGCTTGTTTTCTTATTATTGAGTTTAAGAATTATTTTTCTTTTTTGGATAAGAGTTCTTTATCAGATGTTTCTTTTGCAAATATTTTCTCCCAGTCCGTGGTTTGTCGTCTAATTCTCTTAATATTGCTTTCAACAATGCAGAAATTTTTAATTTTAATGAAGTTCAGCTTATCCATTCTTACTCATTTGGACTGTGTCTTTGATGTTGTATTTAAAATGTCACTGCTATACCCAAGTTTATCTATGTTTTCTCCTATGTTATCTTCTAGGAATTTTATTGTTTTGTGTTTTACCCTTACATATGATTCATTGCAAGTTAGTTTTCGTGAAGGGTGTAAGGTCTGTGTCTACACTCATTTTTTTCCATGGGGATGTCCAGTTTTTCCAGCACCATTTGTTGAAGACAATATCTTTGTTCCATTATATTTTCTTTACTATTTTGTGAAAGGTCAGTTGACTATATTTAGTGTAGGTCTATTTCTGGGCTGTCTATTCTGTTCCATTGATCTATTTGTCTATTATTTTGCCACTACATATTGTGTTGATTACTGTAGCTTTATACTAAGTCTTGAAGTCATGTAGGGCAGTGCAGTCCTCCAACTATTTTCTTCTCTTTCAATATTGTCTTGGCCACTGAGTCTTTTGTTTTTTCACATAAAATTTAGAATCAGTTTGTCAATATCCACAAAATAACTTGTTGAGATTTTGATTGGGATTGCATTGATTCTTTAGATCAAGTTGGGAAGAGAACTGGCATCTTGAAAATATTTAGTTTTCCTGTCCATGGAAAACTAAACATGGATGGAATACATTTCCATTTACTTAGTTCTTTTATTTCTTTCGTCAGAGTTCTGTAGTTTTCCTCATGTAGATTTTATATATAGTTTGTTATGTTTGTACATAAATAGTTCCTTTTTTGGTGCTAATGTAAATGGTATTATGTTTTTTTTTTGTTTTTTTTTTTTTTTTTTTTTTTGCGGTACGCGGGCCTCTCCCTGCTGTGGCCTCCCCCACTGCAGAGCACAGGCTCCGGACGCGCAGGCCCAGCGGCCATGGCTCACGGGCCCAGCCGCTCCGCGGCATGTGGGATCCTCCCGGACCGGGGCACAAACCCGTGTCCCCTGCATCGGCAGGCAGACTCTCAACCACTGCGCCACCAGGGAAGCCCGGTATTATGTTTTTAATTTAAAATTCCACTTGTTTGTTGATGGTATATAGGAACGTGATTGACTTTTGTATATTAACCTTCTATTCCACAATCTTGATTCAATCACTTTTAGTTCCAGGAATTTTTTTTTGTCTATTCTTTTGGATTTTCTACATACATCATCATGTCACCTGCAAACAAGGTCAGTTTAAGTTCTTTCTTCTCAATATATATACCTTCTATATTATTTTTTTGTCTTGTTTTATTAGCTTGTATTTCCAGTACAGTGTTGAAAAAGAAAGATGAAGGGAGATGTTCTTGACTTGTTCTTGATCTTAGCAGGGAAGCTTCTAGTTTCTCGCACTGTTAAGTATGATGTTAGCTGTGGGATTTTGTGGATATTCATTATCAAGTTGAGGAAGTTCCCCTCTATTCCTAGTTTACTGAGAATTCAAGTGATCTTTTAAACTCCAACACCATCACATCTCTTTATGTCTGTAGATATATCACTGGAATATAAAATGTTAAGCTAATTGAATTATTCATAATATTATTTAAATCTCAGGAATTGGTACATAATGGGTACTAAAAATAAAATTTTTGAGTGACTGACAATTCATCTTACAAAAAAATAATGTTAAAATACATTAAAAATATGCTTCAGTCCACTTGCAATTACAAAAAAAAATTGGAAAACTCCACCCTAATGGCAAAGTTAAGTTTACTTATAATTCAAATTATGTGTAAATGATATCAAATTACTCAATGGAGCAACTTTATTCAGTGTAATAGTATTGTAATAAATTTTAATCTGCATATTTGAAATAATTTCTTCTCAAAGCAGATGACTTTGATAGCAATAATTATTAATTTTTATAATGTGCTAATAGCTAACTTCTAAAAATATTATTAAATTGTCAAATTTTAAAACATTTTAACTACTGAAAATTGAAAACTATTTAAATGGTAACATGGCCAAGTGAAACAAGATTTATCTTTAGGAATAAAAAATATATAGGCTCCAGTCCAGATGCTATGAAGAAACAGTCATTTAACAAATAATCATCATTATATGTAGGATATTTAAGCTAGTTCTTTAGCAGTGCAAATTTAGTGTTAAATACTGCATAGTATTTTTAAGTTATAGGAAGTTAAGAGATTTTCCTGGGGAAGCACTATGCAATAGAACTGCCTATAATGATGGAAATGTGCTGTATTTCACTGCCCACCATGGTAATGCCTAGTGACGTGTCAATTAAGCACTTGAAATTTGTCAGGGGTGACTGAAAAAGTAAAATTTTAAATTGTATTTGATTTTTATTTATTTAAATTTTAATTCAGATAGCCACATATGGCTAAAGTTGAATCCAGGAGATTGAATTTCCTCAATTGATAGATATTAAATTAATGGACAGGAAAAATTAACTCTCTCAAGGTCTTACAATGAAGCCAAAAATCCAGCCATTTGGTATTTGAAAATTTCTCATTAATTTAAGTAACTTTTATGAAATTTGAGATATTTTGTGGTACTGTTAATACAATGGGAATTCATAGAAGGGAAAAACTATGTCAATTGTGAAAAATTATGTGTCACTTATGGTTAAGTGAGGGATTCACAGAATTTTGAAGAATGTCTGAGAAGAATGAATCTTGGATCATTTAGGAAAGATTTATTAAAATAATTTTTGTGGGTATTTTGTTGCTCTTATTGTTGAAAGTGGCTACTTTGGAGATGAGCTCCATTTTTAAAAAGTGAACTAAATAAACATATTTCTTGTATTAGCCAAAATGTTAATGGCTTAAAACAACATTTATTTATTATTGATACTTCACAGTTTCTGTAGGTCAGGAATCTGAGCATGACTTAGCTGAGTCCTCTGCTTCAGGGTCTCTCACAGGGCTGCAGTAATGGTGTTGGAGGGAGAAGCAATCTCATCTAAGGGCTCAATCAGGGGTGGATCCAAGGATCTGCCTCTAAGCTCAGTCATGTGATTATTTCCAGTATTCAGTTTCTCAAGAACTGTTGGAATGGTGGTTTCCATTTCTTGCTGACTGTTGGCTAGATGCCACCCTTAGTGTCTTCCCTTCTGGGTCCCTCCCTCGGGAAGCTCACAACATGGCATCTTGCTTCATTAGATCAAAAGCTCAAAATGCCAAAGAGATAACAATTGCAAGCAAGATGGGTATTACATATTTAGTGGCCTAATTTCAGAAGTGGCATCCTTAACTTTTATTTTACAAGCAAGTCATTAGGTCCAGTGCACACAAAAACAGAGAGGAATTACAAAAGGGCATAAATATCAGTAAAGGGGGATGAATGAGTGTCATTTCATAAGCTTCCCATCACATTAATTAACCAAAATATCAAAAAAAATTTTTAAGAAATGTGATACTTTCCAATACCATTTATCAGAAGTCCTACAAAGAAACCTCTGCCTTAAATACTAAAAATAAATGGAAGACTATGAAGCCATGAGTATGATTTTTTGATAGTATATTCACGCTAACAACCTACATTTTGCAAATATAAGTTCTTAATACTGTCAACTGTGTTTTATATAGTGTCACTTGCTGAATGAAAAGTGAAATCTGGGAAAGTTCTACTAGACAAAGTTTTAGTTATTTAGTCCTGAGCACCATTTTTACTTAGCATTGTCATGTAACTCCATTGTTTGCAACCTTTACTTATTGCTATGGTGATGGTATGTGGTCTTTACCACAAATTGCACACAATCCTATAAAGACTACTTGTCTCAAAAGAAGACTAGCTTCTAAGTTAAGAATGGACAAGGTAATCTAGTATGAGGAAAGTAATTTATCATAATCCAGTAGCCTAGGAGACTGCTCATACATACAAAGTGGTCATTAATTACAAAAGGCATCCATACATTCTATTCCTGTGAATTACAGTTAGGGATTTTCTAAAGTGTTAAAGACTATGCATCCCCAAAATGGTAAAATTTGACTCTGATTACGGGCTACTAACTCTATGTTGTATTATTCTAAAAAGATGACAGAGAGATTTAAGTAGAAAATGTGTGTGACGTAAGATGCAAATCTTGTATCAGTTTCTACAGGATAGAATTTTAAAGTAATTAAAATCAAATACCTGAAGAGACATAATTCTAATACCACTCATGCCCTCTTTCTCTTAAAGCCAGACATTTCCCTTAGAGTTTTCAGTTTCCTTAATCTCTCTGCAGCATTTCAGCCTAGCTTACACATTATCCTGGTTTTTTTTCCTTCTGTTTACAGTAAACTTCCATCAACAGTGGTGAAAGCTTGTCATCTTCATTTCCTCATTAGACACTTACTCTTAACCTTCCACGTCCCATATAAACATGCTATGCCAAAGGTTACCAATAATATACAAATAAAATTAAATCCCCTGAATATTTACCTTTTCTAGTGTTGAATCCCTCTTATCTTTTAGCCCTTCTTGCAGCTCTTCCACTTCTTCTGCCTCAGGCTCATCTCTCCGTGACCAATGTATATTCCTTGATCTTGATTCTTTCTCTGGCTTCTTAAATTTAGGAATGTCTTGAGATTAAGACTTCAGCTTTTTGCTCTTCTTTGTCTAGACTCTATTTAGTCACTGACTCTTGAAGAAATTATCCACTTGAGCGATCATATCTGAGTTGGTGACTCCTACCTCTACATCTCCAGCATCTTTCCTGAGTATAAGTTCTGCTTGTGCAGCTGCTTGCTGAGCATTTGCACTTGGACAAACCTGTGTTACCTCAATTAAAATATAATTGCACTGAATTATATTATATCCTAAGATAAACAAACTTTTCTTTAACCTTTTATATTCTCTGTCAAATTTAGCAATTTTCTCTCAGTTAGCCAGGCTTAAAATAAAAGTTATCTTTGACTCTTGACTTGAAATATTGAGATTATTTGACCTTTCTAATTTCAACTTTTCTCACCTGAAAATGAGTATGATCATAAGTCCTACCTCAGAGTGTTGTTCTAAAGATTAAGTTATATAAAGCATTCAAAGTATTTAACACAGTGTCTGACATGTAAAAAGCCCCTTTTGTTGTTATTATATCATATTCTAGAATGGAATGATTTAGTATTTGAATACATATTTCTTTAAAATTTTATAGTATTACTGAAATTACAATCAAAATATCTACGAAATATTTTTCAGAGCTTGACAAAATATATCTAAGTAGACAAGATTAGCCTAGCAAATTCTGAAATAGAGTAATGATAGGGACATGCCATATATGCTGTTGTAGCTGTTTTTATAGTTTAGTTTTACATACGATAAACACCTATTTGTATAATAAGAAAGCAACTTATATATAAATAAAATAACTAATTGAGGAAATCTTAAAAGCATGTATTGCCTGGATTACAAGAAAATTTAGAATTTTGTCCATAAAAAATTAAGACCAAATTAAAAAGGCAAATAATTTACTAAAAATGAAAAATTTTCACTGGTAGTTTAAATACTATACAAAACTATATACACTATATAATAATCAAAGTGTGTAGATACTGTATATAAAATGCTGGTGAAATATTTTTCAATAGTATTTTAAATGCTATATCAACAACATATGAGGGTGCCTCCTTTATAGCAACATCACCAGTATTGATTATGGCCATTAATAAAAAGTGAGAAAAGACAAACTAGATAATTTGATGAGTAAAACTTAGGATCTCATTGACGTTTAAATTCCAGTTTCTGTTACATGTAATTTGAATGTTTTTCCTTTCTGTTTACCATCTTTATTTTTTGTAAAAGTCACTTTTAAAAACCATTGAGAAAATGCAATGATGATGGAAGACTGTAGTTTGAGCAAATGTACCTCCTGCTTAAACACTTAGAGCAGATGGTGTATTTTAAAGGTACACTGTTGATAAGTAGATTGAGAAAAGATTACTCCATGCCCAATTAAGTTTTCACCTGCAGAAATGTCTAAAGAAAGTTGAACAACTTAGAGACAAACATACTCTATATTTTTTCTGGAATAGAATAGAGCTGTGATGAGAGAGTTGGGTTTTCTAACATGGTCCAGAATTTAACCACATCTTGTAAACTAATATGCGCAATAGTAATACTCTGAATAAGCTGTATTAACTCGGAGAAGTGCAGAGGCTCAGTAGAGAAAGACTATCTCAACATAATTGCTGTTTATAGGAAAAGAACCCAAGGGGATTCAGAAATGACATAAGGGAAATAGATATGAAATAAAATGTGACTGTCATGTATATATTGTTGAGCAACAACTAATATTTTCATATATAAGCACAATTAGGGTTTTCTAAGAAAAAATTAATGGCAACCAGGATTAGAGGATATTTGTCTGGTGAACATGCCTTGAATGTTGGAGACCTCCAAAGAGATTTACAGCCCTGTCTCCCCTGGAGCCTTTTATTTCATTCCAAAGGGTTGCAAACATCCAAGGACCTTCCTGTTTTCTCCAAGAGAGGATTTGTTTATGTTAGAAACTTAATGTCTTTTCCTCTCTCTGGAGGGAAAGGGGGGCTGCTGTGCAGCCATTTCTGTGTAAACTCCAAAATTCTTAATCTCTGGGTTTTCTTCTGTCATAGAGACTCTACATTTTCCCTCATCATATCACCTCAAGGAAGAGAAGAACTATATGGTTATTGCTTTAAATAATAATGATCTCTGACCCAGAAACCTTGAATTTTCTTACCTTGTATTGAAAACATATCATTGTTTGTCATTTGTGGATATTAAAAGCTACACAGATCTAAAGAGGGGAGTTGGATTCTCTCTCTTGTTAATAACTGTGTTCTAAATAATTATTGTATTCTTGTAGCCACAGAGTGTGTAAATAGTACTAGTTATTTGCATAGCACTATGGGCACTCTGGGGCTCATATGTCTTTAGGGACCATGGAGTTTTGAGAAAGGGGAATTGCTAGCAAATGTGTAGGCAAATGAGACCAAATAAGACAACAAAAACAGTAACAATACGTCTGGGTCTTGAATCCATGATACTTACCAACATTTAATGAGCTGAATTTTCAAAGTCCACAGAGGGGTGGTTCCTAAATAGAGTTTAAAAACCATTCAGAGATGAAAAAAGAGAGATAAAGGCAAATGCATTATAGTGAGTTTTTTTCCATAATGAGAAATTCACTCGCTCTAAAGGACTGGCCTTTTTTTCTGAGATTTGCTTCCTACCTTTTGAAGTTAAAATATTATTTTAAACAGTAATGATAATGGCAAGTTATATTTTATCTGTTGGTTCATTACATGATGGTAAAATGTCTCTATTATTGTTTTGAAATTGTATTAACAATGAAAGTGCCGTCTTAGAACCATGGCTTTAAATGATTTGTATTTCTTACTGGTTATGAAATCTATAGTTCTACCAGCAGCTTTGGATGAAAGTGGTTGCCTTGAGTTAGGATGTGGTAGGATGAACCCCAGGTTTGGATAACTCAAAGATACAAACAACTAAGTCATTAAATTTTAAAGTAGAAAATGTGTTGCTTTATTATTTGCATATATATTTAAATATACATATTTAATATATATGCATATATATTTAATATTTCTCTAAGAAGTGAGAGACAGGAAAAGTTTTATATATATACAACATCAAGACAAATCAAATTACTTCCTCTGTAAGTTTCTTCATAAGAGGTATTACTCATTTCCTCCTAAAATTGTAAAACCCACATAAACAGATGATATTATTACTGAACATAATTTTATGAAAATTCCTAAGAAAACCTCAAACTTTAAATTAGTTCTATGCTGAATTTTCCAGGATTGATAAACATCAGTCCCAGATGCAGATGCCTGGGAGCACAGGACTTTGGAATATTTAACTATTAACCAAATCTTATCTGTTGAGTTTACTATCTTTGTGACTCTTCACTGAGTTGGAGGGAAATGTAGTTTAATTTTGATACGGGATTCTACTTTTACTATTTTACTCATTAACTAACCTCTATTCTAGGGGGCATGGGCTATGTTTATTCATATTGCATCTCTCTTAAGCAATCCTGCTCTGCTCGGTGTATGTGCTCAACAGGGAGAACAAATGTCCACCCTATTAATGGTGGTACACATGTCAAACCATAAGGCTCTGGATTTGAGGCCACATTTCTAGTTCCAATTGTGGTCCACATGGATACTGCTGTCTTAGGATTCACCCCAGTCAGTAATGGAAAAATCATGAGGCAATAGTAAAATAATTCCAGAGTTCATTTTAAAAAGCTCAAGACAGAGATCATAATATGAGGATAATATCATCCAGAATGTTTCCATCCTTTTCAATTTTTATCAATTTTAATTACATTCCCAACAGCTTCTCTCAATATGGGTCCCTGACCTGTGAGAGATCTCTTGTAGCTCTCAAAGGATAGCTATTAATATAAAGAAAAGGGCGTAAGTGCTATCCTAATAATAATGGCAAATGTTAAACTTTTGTAGATGTGTGTAGAAGTCTATGAAAGATGCCTGCTGTCTACTATAGGTATAAAAAGTGTATAAATGGTGATTTAACCTTGTAAAATATTATTTAAATATATACACCTGTGTACATGTATATCAAAGCAATGCACTAAACATTCAACAAAATGATATCCTAAATCATTTTAATTTTGTTCTTTTAACTTTATAAATGAATTTGATTTTAAGATATACAAATAAACCTTTAACAATTCTGAAGCTACATTGTTCTAATTATATCTGGGATTAGTTCAATATCATGAACTTGACAAAATGGATTGCAAGAGGGAACAATTGAGATAATTATGTACAAACAAGGTAATAAGAAGGATGATCAAGATACAAGGAGAACTGGAGAAATATTGGAGAAGACCATGTGTGTGAGACAGTATATATAGTGAAATGCTGTTCTAAAAAGCTGTCTTCAAATTTCAGAAGGGCTATCATATTAAATATATCTATATTTGTATCTATGCTTATGTACATGTGTCCTGGGTTACTTCAGAGGACAAAGACTAAGGTCAACGGGGGAAGATAGAGGAAAGTAAATTTCTGTATAATTCAATTAAAAATCTAAAAATGTGAACTGTTTAAAATTTGAATAGGTTATGTTATGAAGTAGTAATACTCCTTCCTTTCTCTCTACTCCCTCCAAAAATTTCAAGCAGAGGCCAGAACGTTTGAGTAACTGTATATTCCAAATCAGAGATTCTAGGACAGTAAGAATTAAACATAATTATTTTCCTGGTTATGTGTCTATCATAAATTCTTATATAATTTTCCAATATTTTGTTTATCATTAAGTTAGAACACTGATTTTAGTAGTTACAAAATTTGGATTATTTTAAAAACTGTTCAAGGTGGGGGATGCAAATAGGAAACTAAATTTCTTCAAAATTATTCATTAGTCTGGCCTTTGAAGGAATTATCCCAAGTCCTAGTATAATAAAACCTAAACTTTTGTTTGATCATTCCTCAACCTCCACCAAAACTTGAGTGACTTATTTCATTGCTTCTTAAAACTTACCTCTGACTCTTTCCAATTTTCTTCATACAGAGATAGTAGAATATAAAAATATATTTAAAAACAAAGGTTAGCATCTGGATTGGCAACTTACTAGCTTTGTAACCATGAATAAACTCATAACCTCACTGGGATATTAATGCTTACCCCATTCACTTACTTACTATGAGTATTAAATGGTATAATGTAGAATATGTAATGTGTACCAAGGAGCCTGGCCTGGAATATTACCTACTAATATTTTCAAAATTCAAAGCAATTGATTTCCCTGAGAACAAGTATGGTATATACTCTCTAAGTATTGCATAACTTTTGGGATTTCAAGTCTTGAATATTTTCTGAGTTTTCAGTGTGTGTTTTTCATTGGAAGATCTATTTACCCATCCTACAAATATTCATTCAATACATATAATGTGCCATTCTGTCAGGTACTGTTATCAATAAATACAAAAATATGATAAAAACAAAAATAAACACAATGTATTTTATTTATTTTAAATAAAATAAATGAGGACCTAGCCTTCATAGAGTTTATAGACAAAGACAGATAAACAATTATGATAAATATTAGTATTGCTGTGATAAGGAGGGTGATCATATAGTTTACTGTCCCACTAGGATAATAAACAAACAAACATAGTATAAATAAACATTATTGAACCTAAAGGAGCATTTCACTTTAGGTATTTTCTTAACCCATAAATACAAGAAATACAATCACCATAATATCAGGAGGGGGAGGAGTCCATGTAATTTCTTAACTTTAATAAATTGGTTTCAAGGATCTATAGTATAAAACTTTAATGAAATGAGTAGGTAATTCTATATAATACTTAAACATATATCAAAAAAACCTATCAATTTCCAGTATTCATATAACTGTGTGAATAATGATATTCAGAAATAGTGTATAATGGTCATTTAAAGATGAATACTGTTCCAAGTTTCTTTTCACATTTTGAGGGTAGGTAAAACCAGAAATAAAAAAGAGAGGGGAACCCTTCCCAGAACCTCATTAGTCTCTGTATAATCCTTAATATCTACCTGTCTTCTCTCCACTGTAATTGAGTCACTTCAGTCAAACTCAATCAGCTAATAATGTTTTTATATTTCTGTATCACGATTTTGGTTTGATTTAGTGTCCTTACATATTTGGGAGAAAAGCAGATTGAGTTTGTGCAGAAATCCAGTGCACTTGTAGCTATTTCCTCCTCTTCCAGTATTTCTACTTTTATTCCTTGCATTGACTCCAATGATCTTACACTTGAAGTTGCATTTATAGCACTCTCTGGGGAAATTTTTTACAACTATGTTCTGAAGCAGGCAGCACATGAAGAAAATAGTTGCTCAGGTATGTGTGAAAAGAAATAGATATGCTAAGATAGTTGGGGGAAAATGTGTGAAAGCTGAATTTCTTTAGATGGAACGTGAGTTAGGTCAACTATATTTAGGGTTTCACCTGATTGTACCTATTTCATTCAGTTAAACTGAAATCAAAGTCTTATTTATCCAAAAGAAGTTTGGGTGAATTAGATGAACTCTTTACAGTCACTAAGGTGATATTTACTTCCCAAAGTAAAAGGCAGTGTAGATTTGTTATATAAAGACACCATGTCTAGCACTAAATTTCTGCTCACAAGTTTAGCCGAATGAAAAGAAGAATGTAGTCATCCTTATTAGTTATATGTCAAAGACTCAAGTACATTTATGTTCTGTTGTAGAATAGGAATAAATAAGAAAAAAAGGAGCTTAACTTGAGAAGTAGATTTGCTTGGATTTCAGTCTGTTTTGTCACTCGCTGGTTAGTGAGATTGGACTAAGCATGTGAATGCCTGTTTGCTTTATTAAAATAGCTAGGAGTCTTCTGGTTGCAAGTGACCAAAAGCCAATAAAGATTGTTTTTTGGCTGTTAAGGTAATGTATTGGCTGACATAATCAAATTGAATCAAAGGCAGTGATGAAGCTCAGAGATGCTCAGAACCAGACTCCAATCCCATCAGGATTTCTCTCTTCATTTCCCTTTATTTCCTTTCTCTTATATCAGCTTTCTCAGCTTTTCCACTAGAAAGCACAGACCTGTGTCTCTTGGATCTAACTGGAAACATCTCACGGAAGAACTTTGATTAAACTGGCCTATATCAATTGTTTACATATAAATACAGGGAGATGGAATAGCGTAATAGACAGCAGCCACTGGAGTGTCATGCCTGATGTGAGAAAAGGAACAGGTCCCTAAATAGTGGATGCTAATCAAATAGGGAGAAGTGATGAGCATAGGAAAAAGTAGATGTCAACTATGGTAACAAGGTCATTGTAGGAATTACAAATATAAAGCCAAGCCTGGCACGTATTAATTACTTAATACGTATAGATTTTCTTTGCCTTTCATCCCCTCCCTTAGAGATGGCAGAATGGCTGAAATGACTCCAACATCTTAGTTCTACTGGATCTCCTGTTTCTATAATCAAACTGGATTTATTTTATCTCTTAAAGAATTCCTTTGAAATCCAAGTGTCTCTAAGGAAAAATATAGCATGATGTTGTGGTAAATAAGCACACATTTTTAGGGACTTCCCTGGCGGTCCAGTGGTTAAGACTCTGTGCTTCCAGTGCAGGGGTCCATGGGTTCGAGCTCTGGTCGGGGAACTAAGATCCAGCATGCCACATGGTGCAGCCAAAAAAAAAAAAAAAAAAAAAAAGCACACATTTTTAGTCATACAGACTTGGGTTCTAATCTCACTTCTGCCACTTGCTAGTTCTGTGCCCTTGGGCAATTAATTTTTCTGTAGCCCGGTTTCCTCATCTATGAAATAGGGATGAGGTCATTTTAAGAATGTGGTAATATTTATGAATTGCTTAGCAGAATATTTGGAAACCAATAAGTAAAATGATAGTTACTGTTAGGGTTGTTCTGGAATTCCTTTATTTTCCAAGTGATCCTTGTCCCATCCAGGAGAACCTGATGCCATGAAGATTACCAACAGATATTCATTGAGCATCACCACTTAGTGTTTTTGATCTTTAAATATTTTTTGTATACAGAAACCCAGATTTTTTTTTAAGAAAGACAGCAGCAGTGTAAATCAATGAGAAGAGCAAATGAAAAGTTCATCAGCTGTGAATCCTAATTTCAGTTTTTCCATTCATGTACTTCGTGATTTTCAAGAAGTCCTTAGCTTCTTCCTTCAACTCTATCTGGCCCAATCTTCTATCCGTAAATCTGAAATGAAATGCTATATCTCAATATCTTAGCTTGCTTTCAAAGAAGTAAATGATAAAAGATACTATAAAAAGTCAGTGTTTAATAGTGACCTATAGTTAACCTGTGGAACAAGGTTATATAGTATACTGAATGTTTTCATTACTCATATAAGCTAAATGAGGTCTTAAATATTTCAATGAACCTGAAAGTTCTGATACATATTAAATTTTAAAACTACAGAAACTATCTTCATTGTGAGGAAATCACCCACTGCTACACACCAAGGCAGCTCATAAATATAACCTTTTTACATGTGTAGAACCTTTTAACCACTATATCCCCTACTTTAGGTGAGGCATAGGCAGGAAAGAACAAAGGTGTATATGTTACTTGATTTTGTGGTGTTTATAGTCTGTTGGGGAGAAGATATTAAAGAGAACAGTAAGAGTCAGTGGCAGAGGCAATCATGAGAATGCACTGTTCAGATCTTCTCTGATGAGAGAACTTACTAAAAGGAGTAGCTAAGTGACAGCCTGCATTGCAGTGTACATGCTGAGGCTACTGTCTCCTCAAGATCCTATCAGGGAATGTACAGTGGAGAAAGAAGAGGCTCTTCAATAAGTGGTGCTGGGAAAACTGGACAGGTACATGTAAAAGTATTAGATCACTCCCTAACACCATACACAAAAATAAGCTCAAAATGGATTAAAGACCTAAATGTAAGGCCAGAAACTATCAAACTCTTAGAGGAAAACATAGGCAGAACACTCTGTGACATAAATCACAGCAAGATCCTTTTTGACCCACCTCCTAGAGAAATGGAAATAAAAACAAAAATAAACAAATGGGACCTAATGAAACTTCAAAGCTTTTGCACAGCAAAGGAAACCATAAACAAGACGAAAAGACAACCCTCAGAATGGGAGAAAATATTTGCAAACAAAGCAACTGACAAAGGATTAATCGCCAACATTTATAAGCAGCTCGTGTAGCTCAATAACAAAAAAACAAACAACCCAATCCAAAAATGGGCAGAAGACCTAAATGGACATTTCTCCAAAGAAGATATACAGACTGCCAACAAACACATGAAAGAATGCTCAACATCATTAATCATTAGAGAAATGCAAATCAAAACTACAATGAGATATCATCTCACACCAGTCAGAATGGTCATCATCAAAAAATCTAGAAACAATAAATGCTGGAGAGGGTGTAGAGAAAAGGGAACGCTCTTGCACTGCTGGTGGGAATGTGAATTGGTACAGCCACTATGGAGAACAGTATGGAGGTTCCTTATAAAACTACAAATAGAACCACCATATGACCCAGCAGTCCCACTACTGGGCATATACCCTGAGAAAACCATAATTCAAAACGAGTCATGTACCAAAATGTTCATTGCAGCTCTATTTACAATAGCCCAGAGATGGAAACAACCTAAGTGTCCATCATCGGATGAATGAATAAAGAAGATGTGGCACATATATACAATGGAATATTACTCAGCCCTAAAAAGAAATGAAATTGAGCTATTTGTAATGAGGTGGACAGATCTAGAGTCTGTCATACAGAGTGAAGTAAGTCTGAAAGAGAAAAATAAATACGGTATGCTAACACATACATATGGAATTTAAGAAAAAAAATGTCATGAAGAACCTAGGGGTAAGACAGGAATAAAGACACAGACCTAGAGAATGGACTTGAGGCTATGGGGAGGGGGAAGGGTAAGCTGTGACAAAGCGAGAGAGAGGCATGGACATATATACACTACCAAACGTAAGGTAGATAGCTAGTGGGAAGCAGCCGCATAGCACAGGGAGATCAGCTCGGTGCTTTGTGACCACCTGGAGGGGTGGGAAAGGGAGGGTGGGAGGGAGGGAGACGCAAGCGGGAAGAGATATGGGAACATATGTATATGTATAATTAATTCACTTCAATATAAAGCAGAAACTAACACACCATTGTAAAGCAATTATACTCCAATAAAGATGTAAAACAAAATGCAGAAAAAAGATCCTATTAGGTAATAACTGTGCATGGTAGGGGTACTCAAGCCGTTGCATTGCCCAGTGAGTGAGTTTTCTAATGGAAAATTTTGTTCTGGGGCTCCCCATCGGCCAGAGAAAACCATCAGGGCATTTACAGAGCTGCACTATAGTCTGAGGCTCTTCTTACACAATCTTCCTTTCTTCTTATTTTCTTTAACAGGAGTCAAACCTGCATTGAGGTCGGTAGGCTCCTCCCACTTTCCTGCTCCTTCCCCATTTATTTTTTTATTTTAAAATTTTATTTATTTATTTATGGCTGCATTGGGTCTTTGTTGCTGCATGCTGGCTTTCTCTAGTTGTGGCGGGGGCTACTCTTCGTTGCAATGTGTGGGTTTCTTGTTGCGGTGGCTTTGTTGCAGAGCACGGACTCTAGGCACGCGTGCTTCAGTAGTTGTGGTACACGGGTTCAGTAGTTGTGGCTCACAGGCTCTAGAGCACAGGCTCAGGAGTTGTGGTGCACGGGCTTAGTTGCTCCGCGGCATGTGGGATCTTCCCGTACCAGGGCTTGAACCCGTGTCTCCTGCATTGGTAGGCAGGTTCTTTAACCACTGTGCCACCAGGGAAATCCCCCCTTTATTTTTCACAAGTGTTTCATCCAGTAAATCTCTTGAATGATGAATTTCATTCTGGTATCTGCTTCTCTGAGGAAATACACAGACACAGTATCCAAATGAGCATTACTATCAATGATTTTAAAATTATAGACCTAGTTGTATAGGGATACTAAAATCATAATAGGGTCATTTAGTTCTTTTCAAAAAGCCTAATGTAACTGTATGTTTAACCTAACTAGTTCTGCATACATTAGGTACTAGTCACAATTAGTTTGCTAGAAAAAAAATGAAGTAGTCTGTTTTTTGCTGCCTTCCTGTTTACAGTCTTGTTTTTGGAATGGATTTTCACCTTCAGCTCCACAACCTCTTGTCCCAGTGAAAGGTGATTAGATCAAGGGACCTCCAGTCCTTGGAAAGACAGTCCTTGCCCATGGCTAAGATAATAAAATTTCCTTTAGGAAGAATATGTACAGTAAACATAAAGTTTGTAGTCCATGCATGGTGTATCCTAGAGCTGGAAGAATATATAGACATGTGTTGGGTAGTTGGCTTGAGTTCTCTAGAAAAGGATGGCAATCATGAGTGGAAAAGATAAAAGCAAAGAAGAGATCATAAAGCCCCTGAGAGATGGAGAGAACAACCTTGTTTTCATTTTCCATTTTTGTCTCAGGTCACTAACTTGTCATCAATCAGAAAAAGGAAGGAAACTAATTTATTTATTCTACCAATATTTATTAAATATTTGCTATGACCAGGCATTCTTCCAGGTGATGGGGATACAATAATGAAAAAAAAATGCATTCCCCTGTGAATTTTACATTCAAGGAGAGAGCCAGACAACAAAAAAATATGCATTAATAAGCAATTAATGCATACATTCATAAATATGTAAATAATTTCATTTGAAATTGGTAAGTACAATGTACAGCAGGGGAAGAGGGGTGGAAAGACTGGAGAACAGGAAGACATTGTTCTTTTAGATAAAGAGGAAGGCACCATTAAGAAGATAACATTTGAGCATATGTGAATGGAGTGTAGGAATGAACCATGTGAACATCTAGAAAAAGTGCATTCTAGCAGAGAAAATGCCAATGTTGCCACCAGAGTGACAGCTAGACAAAGAGGTGAAGTGAAAGAGAATAATCCCTATTGCTCCCGCTGGTCCTAAGATTATAATAGGTATTCATTTCCCTTCTCCACCACACATTCTGTATATCCCCCACCTTAGACCAGTACCACAGCTAGCCTGGGTTGCTTGTGTGCCTTCTGGTGTGACCTAGACCATCCCCAAGAGTTTAAATCCTTAATTATCATTCTTTCTTGGGCCATGCTTGCTGCAACTGCCCATTTACTGTTATCATAGGGCACAGATACACCAAGCAATTCCACAGTAAAGCCTCTGTCTTACTGGCATCATCCCCCCTACTCACATTGCGTAGGAGCTACCCTTGCTCTTGAGGATGACTAGAAGCAGTAACCCTCTTTTCCTGATAGTGCGGTTGGTTTCAGTGGCATGAAGAAGCCAGAGAGAGGAGGGGCTAATTGTAGCTTCAGGTTCATTGGGACCCTTGCTATGTCTCCTAGCTGAATTATTCCTGCTAAAAACCAGTACTTCTAACCAACCATGGCCTAAGGTCTGTCTTGGGAATGGAAAGACAAATTCTGTAATCAGTTCACTGGAAGTGAAAGTAAAAGAGTCGATTTACTTGTACCTCTTGGTTCCCGGATTTACGTATTCAGTCTATAGATGGCAAAGTACCATATATCAATTGGTAGTCCAAAGTAAATATATACTTTATCCTGGAAGACAGGACTCCAGTCTGGAGAGTGTTGTCCCTAATCTGGTACATTACCTAAGCCTTTAACAGACCATTCTACTGTGCAGTTTAGTCAACTGCTTCTGAGCAATGGGTTATAGAATACTGGTGTATCCCATGCTGTGCACCCAATATTGCCCCAGTATGCTTTAAAATGTATGCAGTGCTCTGCAGCAATATTGTATGGAATGCCATGTTAATAGATCGGCTGTTCTATAAACCCTCAGTTAGTGGAGCTATCAGTGGCATTGTGGACAGAAAAGCAAACCCATAGCCATGGTATGAATCAATTCAAATAGGAACAAATCACTATTACCTCTAGGAAATGATCCAGTATCATTCACCTTCCACCAAAAAAAAAAAAAAAAAAAAGCTGTGTATAATGGTGCTGTGTCAGTTACTCAGCATCAGTCTCTTGGGTGGCAGGTGGGGCATTCTACAGTGTCATTAGCTAAACAAGGATTTGAAGTAAGATGCACTAGTGGTGTTGGGTCCATATATATTCTTCACCTCTGTCTTCATGGTTACTTTCCCCTCTGTACCAGCATCGGGTGACTGAAGAGAAATAGGCTGGCATCCATTGGATGAGTTATTCTTTTCATCTAAATTTTTTTTTAGAATTTCTTCTGTGTACATACTTATTAGTAGCCATATGCTCTGTATCTTTTCTCACAGATATATGTATACATCTTTTCTCCAGAGCTTTTTTGTTTCTCATTTTCAAATATTGTTCTTTCCAGAGCCTTAATTAATCAGCAAAAGCTGTTCTCCCACAGCTGAGGAGTCCATGTATTGATATACCCATATTTCAAACAACTTTTCTCCTTGTAATAATTGCTTGCCTACTGGAACACTATTCTTTTATGACTGTCATTAAAGCAACCACTGAGTAGCTTTATAATGACAGTTACAACAGCTAGAATAGCAGTGCCCCTATATATTAATTATTTCTCTTGTTTTCTCCTGCCTTGTCAGTTGATAATATGAATTTCTTCATAAGGTTATAGTTTACCATGAGGAAGAAGCACAGGTACAATAGAAGCAGATAACGTGAGTTTGAGTCACCTGCATATATAATTTATTCATGCTTTTTGGAGCTTCTTGGACCCAATACAAAGTATACCTATTTGCATTATCCAATGGGTACTATGTCTATCTGACTGCATGATTCAGTGGATCTGACAATACCAAGCTCATGGTGGATAACTTCAGTTCCATAGTCATTTGATGTTCTTGATAAGACATTAGCAATGTTGAACTCCATCCAAGCCCTTTGCTCCAAGAAAACATCAACGGTTAAGAAATCTTACCCTCCTTTTGTGTCTAGGATATATCTAATGACCTTGGATTGTCCTGCTCTTGTATAGTCTAAGACTCATCTTCCCCTTTCCTGAATTTCTTGGGTAAGACCTATCTTTAAACTTTATCACGACGATCTTAAGACCCACACATAACTCATTTGTCTACCTGTATTTATCTAATCTCAGGTTCCTTCCATTTCTTCAAGACATTTCTGATTAATGAATATCTCCCCACTGCAATCACCTGAATAAAACCATCTCCTTAATTGTTGCATTTTGTCTTCTAGGGCTTTCTAGCTTTTTCGGACCCCATGATATGCCAGCAGCTGTTTTACAAATGGTGAGTAGTTTCTGTTGTACTCTAAAAATGTTGTATTATTACTTTAAATTATTTTTAATTTTTAGATTATCGGTTGGTTTTGATATTAAGAATGATGCCAAATTACATTTGAAAAATCTTTTCTACATCTATCAAGATATTGGTTTTCTACTGCTAATGTGATATATAGTACATGAAAACAATTTCTAATATTAAACCAACAAAATATAAGGATATATTTTACTTGATTGTGTAGATTAACCTTTCATGATATATTTTTTTAAATTTTTATTGAAGTATAGTTGATTTACAATGTTGTATTAGCTTCAGCTGTACAGCAAAGTGAATCAGTTATACATATACATATATCCACTCTTTTTTTAGATTCTTTTCCCTATAGGCCATTACAGAGTATTGAGTAGAGTTCCCTGCTCTATACAGTAGGTCCTTATTAGTTATCTATTTTATATATAGTAATGTGTATATGTCAATCCCAATCTCCCAATTTATCCCTGCCCCTTCTTATCCCCTGGTAACCGTAAGTTTATTTTCTATATCTGTGGCTCTACTTCTGTTTCGTAAATAAGTTCATGTGTACCCTTTTTTTAGCTTCTACATATAAGCGAAATCATATGATATTTGTCTTTCTGTATCTGACTTACTTCACTCAGTATGTGATGATATTATTTAATTTGAATGCTTATTCTTATGTTCTTGCATTCATGCATCTGTCAGTAATTTTTTGGTAAACTTAGCAGAATTTTTTGTCAGATAAATGCATTAGATCCATTTCACTAGATTCATAAAGTGAATTGTGAAGTGTACCATGTTTTTTATGCTCTAAAATATCTTTATAATGTGGAAATTATCAATTTCCTAATATTTTGAAAGAATTATTCAATAAAAGTGAATCTTACTTATTCTTTTTTATTGGTAAATATATCTTTAATATCAGTAATACATTTTAATTATACTACTTGCCTAGCTATTACATATTGCGTCAATTTTGAACATTTATTTTATAGAAAATAAGATATTTTAGTGAAATTTAAAAAAATTGTTAGTAATCATTTGCATACTATTTTATTATAATTAATAACTATATATATATATTTGTATTTTCTTCTCCATCTCAAGGAATTATAGTTACAAAACACAGTGCAAATATTATGGATCATACAAAGTAATGATCATAATAAAGCTAACACTTTGGCCAGTTCAGAGAGAGAAAGGGAGAAAGTGTTAGGCTATTTTTAAGAAATATTTCATAGATTTTACAGATTTTGCATATTTCATAGATTTTATAGATTTGGCGTAAGATATTTTAAGTAATTTAAAAATACAAATTCAAATGCTTAATGCTCTACATAAATTTTATTATAAGAGTTTGAAAGCAGATGCATCTGATATTTATCAAGTTTTTCAAAGAGAGAAGAAAATTTTACTTACTCTTACCTAAATCCTATCTCCTGAGTTCTCTTACCCACCCCCTTGGGGGGAAGGAGAAGATTATTCGAATTATCCCAGGATAATTGACAGTGGAACAGTCCATAGCACTGAGAGGCCAAGCCTGCTCTCGTACAGGACTGCAGCCTGATCTTTTGACCTCAACCACAATCATACAAGAGGGTGGCAGCAGTGTAGCTTCCATAACTGGGGCAGAAATAGTGCAATCTCAGTGGGTCAGACAAAAGTCGGTTCATCTTTTTTATACTCCCAATCAAGATTCAAATAACAGGGGTGTTCAATCTCATTCCAAGGTCATTTTGTTATAGAAAAATAGACACCAGCGTGTTAACAGTGGTTATATCTTGATTTGGGGTTTCCAGATTGTTTTATTGGTTTTTGTTTTCATTATTCCTATCTTCTATATTTCTATGATGATTGTATATTATCTGTGTATTAAAACAGTAAGGAGAGATATAAAATAAGCAAAATAATACTGGAAGTATATCTGCTAAAATATTTATGGAGATTTAATCTGAAAATTGAATTATTGGTGATTTTTTCCTTTCTTCTAAAAATAGTAGTTAGGAAAAAAGTTAGGTTTTAAAAAGAGCTTTAAAAAAAAAAAAGCTACCAAAGGTGGAATGAATGTGATAAATTTGTTGTGAACAGAAAGAGAAAAATGTCCCACTCTACTCTTGACATTTGTGAGCAGCCTTCCTACGCTGAGAATTTCTACGCTTTCTCTATCCTGGGTTTTTGCTCATGATTTCAAGTATTAATGCCCCCTTTTATTTTGGCTTTGAATGTTATTTTTCTTTTTCCTAAGCCCCTCTTTTTATTTGTATTCAACTTCCAGTATATCTAGCTCCCAAACTCTCTATAACCACTGCTCACTTGATGGATGTTCCCCTTTCCCAATTTATTCATCACTGTCACTTTACGATCATTTAAAATAAGACATAGTCTTTCACACTCTCAAAGTAGAGTGTCTCTGGGGATTACTGCAACTAATCAATTAGCAGTTGAGCAATCTTGTTCTAAATAATCTCAAATGCATTATAAAATATGAGCTAATTGAAATAAATAGTAGAGTTTAAACCAATGAATACAATAATGCATCAGAGTAAACAAGTGGTGAAATCACTAATACAGGACTAGGAAGGGCAAGCTTCTTTCAATTTGTATTTAAAAAGTGGTTAACCAGGCTGTTTCCATGAATTGAGAAATGTAGGTCATTTAAAGAGGAATGAACTGTTTTCTAAAATCAATAAATTATGGAATGATGAGAAAATATTTTGAGGTGTCCTCTGTGGGCACATTAATGCTTTTCTAGAGACTCCATAATTGCTTTGCTCAATTATTTGAAGAAAAGATTGGAATGCCTCCTTTGAAAGGAAACCAAATTAGAACTATGTCAAACTCCACAGCAGCCAATCTCCAGGGGCTCTTGTGCGGCAGTCACTCCTTGGATTCTTAGAATGTTCCTTGAGCAGCAGTTAAATTGATTCCATTGCATCTTTCAGAAATCAAAGATGAGTGCTCATGTATTTCTGTAATTTTGACCACTGGATTGTCTGGATACAGGTATGGATTAGACATTGTCACCAGATTCTCTATCTATATTTTACTCATTTTCTTTTATGTGGATTGGGCAGCATATAAATGCAAGTGAATATATATATATATATATATATATATATATATAGCCAAATTATTTATGTGTGTGTGTGTGTGTGTGTGTGTGTGTGTGTGTGTGTAATTTGTAGGTCAAATGAGAATGCCAGACAAACACAAGGACTTTTATAAAATGGAGCTGCTCTAAGGTTTATTTATTCTACTCTGACCACTAGAATCATGAATGTAAGAGACAGAAATAGGCACCTTGTCCAGGTTCCTAGTTATTGTAACAAGACCAGCCATGTTTTTGGTTGCTTGTTTTTACCCAAGACTTACTGAAAATAGCAGAGACTTTTGGTGGGAATAGGTGAAACCCATCCTATACTGTTGTACAGTTAACTTTGCACAGCTATGAGCTACAGAGTATAAACAGTGGGCTGGTTACTTTCTACTTTCTATTTCATCTTATGATATGTTTGGTGAGAGTATCAAGGAAGAGGAGCTAATGGATGTGAGATACCTGAATCCTTCATAACACTGTTTCTCGGGGATAGAGTTTCTCACAGATTCATGCCCAGTAGAATCACCCGGTCGAGAAAGCTTTTACAGTCAGGAGGAATAAACGGCTACTAGGCTAGGGCCACCTTAACAAAGATCATAATTTAATTATTTATGGTGGTATCTTGTTAATGGTATGTTTTTAAAACCACCTTAGGGTAGAGAATCATTGTATTGGGGTTCAGACTTACAAAGTTCCTCTTGCATTTGCCAAATCCAATTTGACCCCATTTCCCTGGCACCCATGAAACACCTGTACAGTGACTTGCACTCATTATTTTCTTCCTATAGCTGATTGTGCATATACAGTTTTTTTGTATGTGTTTGGCATATTTAGGAGTTCTGCGAAATAAGTAAAAAAAAAAAAGACGACATCAGAATCAATTTTTAATGTATGTTTTAGGAAACTCAGTATACTTCATTTCATTTTTAACTGGACCAGCTGACTTTACCATTCCCACTTGCCTTTTCCCCTGAAAAAAGGAAATATATTTTACATTAATACGGCAAATTGAATTTTTGACCATTTCTTTTATTTTGTCTTAATATCCTAATTCTAAATGGTTTGGCTGTCAGCTGGTATCTGTTTATAAATGTGAAAATGCCACCAGTCACTCAAGTTGCACCATGGTATGCCTTTTTAAGTAAGAGTAATAGTTATAAAAGTTTTACTTCTTACTAATTACATATAGATAACTCCAGATGGTCCAAAATTTATTTCAGAGTCCAGAAACTGGATTGAATCAATCTACCATTACTAGCACCTAGAATCCTCATCTATACTTGTGAGGCAGTAATGCCTAATGAATGGTTAAGGAGATAAGCTCTTAGGTTGGGTATGTGTGACCAGCTCTTAGCTCTGTAACATACCTGCTTTTGTCCCTGGGTGTTTTTATTCTCTCTGTGCTTCTCATTCCTCACATAAAATTAGGATAAATATAATCATCTCATTCACAGGATTGATCCTATGCACACGACACATAATGAGTGCTCAGTGAGTTAGCTGTTATTTAATATTTTTGATATGGGCTCCTTTCTTATTCAGGTTAGACTTACGTGAAATACCCTAACTGCCTAACTGAAAGGCCACCTCCAATGCCTCTCCTATATCCCAAAGTCAAGTGTGATCTATAATATAAATATTGATACATCTATATTATGCACCTTCAATGTGTGACTTTCTAATATCATCAGAGACCCTGTGCCTATTTTACCTAAATTATCTTAATATGAAAAAAAAACCCAAATTGCAGCTTTAACTCTCCAAATTGAAATGCCTACACTGAAATATATTGAAATTATTTAAATAGATTTAAGTCAAGAACACATTTTTCTTTGGAAAGATTTATATCAATGTATTATAAATGGTTATCTCTGGGTGAATAGTATGGACATTAAAATTTTTCTTCTTTTATCATATTCATTTTCTGATTATTCTAAACTAAATAATTATTTTTAAATAAAAATGATTTGTAATTAGTAACACACCACTTCCACATTGATAATGTAACTTCATTTATTATACCATTAAATCTGCTTTATATAGTGATTAAACCACGTAATTTTGAAAGGTAGAAAGTACTTCAGTAAGTCAATTTTAGACTAATAGAAAATATTACATAAATCCAAGCAAGTATGCCTAGCTAGGTAAAACATGATTGATGGAAAATGAAAATATTATGTCTGGCTGTCTGTCTAGAACATAGCCTTATGATTTACTATAAAATATATAAAGCACCTCCCCATCCAAATCTCACTTTCTCTGTCTCTCAAAAAATGAATGAAACATAGCTTATGTAAGTTCTTTTCTTTGGGCACTGATATATATTTTCTGAAATTCTGTTGAGAAAAGTCAAAACTACTGTTTTAGAGCTTATAGATCTTCTTGATGTTAATTTGGTATGTATTAAATGAACATACCTTGGGTAAATTTAATGTTCAAATTTTGAAAGGAAAATTTTTCTTGAGTCTGAAAACTTCAAATACTAAACAAAAGACTTAAAAACGATTTTATTCCTGGAGGGAAAAATATAATACCTAGAAGCTGCCACTAGGCTTTTTTTAAGGCTTTATTTAATCACATGAGTGGGACATTTGTTCCAAATTAATTGCTTCTTTTCAGTTTTTATACAATCCCTGTGTATTTTATGTCTCCCTTGCTTTGCGCATTTTAAAATGGATGAATGTAATAGACTGCTTTGGATAAGATTCAAACTTTTTGGCAGGCTCCTAAGTAACAGAAGCCAGTACTTAATCAAATAGTATGTTTTAGTCTCTTAGCTTTTTTTCCAAGGTTTGAACCAATGCTCTTTATTTTTTTTTATTTTTTTATTTTTTTCAACATCTTTATTGGAGTATAATTGCTCTACAATGGTGCATTAGCTTCTGCTTTATAACAAAGTGAATCAGCCATATGTATACACATATCCCCATATCCCCTGCCTCTTGAGTCTCCCTCCTACCCTCACTAGCCCACCCCTCTAGGTGGTCACAAAGCATTGAGCTGATATCCCTGTGCTATGCAGCTACTTCGCACCAGCCATCCATTCTACATTTGGCATGTATGTCCATGACACTCTCCCACCTCGTCCCAGCCCACCCCTCCCCCTCCCCGTGTCCTCAAGTACACTCTCCACGTCTGCGTCTTTATTCCTGTCCTGCCCTTAGGTTCTTCAGAAACATTTTTTTTGGTACATTCCATATATATGTCTTAGCATACAGTATTTGCTTTTCTCTTTCTGACTTACTTCACTCTGTATGACAGACTCTAGGTCCATCCACCTCACTACAAATAATTCAGTTTCATTTCTTTTTATGGCTGAGTAATATTCCATTGTAAATACGTGCCATATCTTCTTTATCCATTCATCTGTCGATGGACACTTAGGTGGCTTCCACGTCCTGGCTATTGTAAATAGAGCTGCAGTTAACATTGTGGTACATGACTCTTTTTGAATTATGGTTTTCTCAGGGTATATGCCCAGTAGTGGGATTGCTGGGTCATATGGTAGTTCTGTTTTTAGTTTTTCAAGGAACCTCCATACTGTTCTCCATAGTGGCTGTATCAATTTACATTCCCACCAACAGTGCAAGAGAGTTCCCTTTTCTCCATACCCTCTCCAGCATTTATTTTTTGTAGACTTTTTGATGATGGCCATTCTGACCGGGGTGAGGTGATACCTCTTGTAGGTTTGATTTGCTTTTCTCTAATGATTAGTGATGCTGAGCAAACTTTCATTTGTTTATTGGCGATCTGTATATCTTCCTTGGAGAAATGTCTATTTAGGTCTTCTGCCCAGTTTTGGATTGGGTTGTTTCTTTTGTGATCTTGAGTTGCATGACCTGCTTGTATATTTTGGAGATTAATCCTTTGTCAGTTACGTCGTTTGCAAATGTTTTCTCTCATTCTGAGTGCTGTCTTTTCATCTTGTTTATGGTTTCGTTTGCTCTGCAAAAGTTCTTAATTCTCATTAGGTCCCATTTGTTTATTTCTGTTTTTATTTCCCTTTCTCTAGGAGGTGGGTCAGAAAAGATCTTGCTGTCAATTTATGATTTATGTCATAGAGTGTTCTGCTTATGTTTTCCTCTAAGTGTGTTATAGTGTCTGGCCTTACATTTAGGTCTTTAATCCATTTTGACTTTATTTTTGTGTATGGTGTTAGGGAGTGCTCTAATTTTATTATTTTACATGTAACTGTCCAGTTTTCCCAGCACCACTTATTGAAAAGGCTGTCTTTTCACCATTGTATATTCTTGCCTCCCTTATCAAAGATAAGGTGACCGTATGTATGTGGGTTTAACTCTGGACTCTCTATCCTGTTCCATTGATCTATATTTCTGTTTTTGTGCCAGTACCATACTGTCTTGATTATTGTAACTTTGTAATATAGTCTGAAGTCAGGGCGCCTGATTCCTCCAGCTCCATATTTCTTTCTCAAGATTCCTTTGGCTATTTGGGGTCCTTTGTGTTTCCGTACAAATTGTGAAATTTTTAGTGTTAGTTTTGTTAAAAATGCCATTGGTAGTTTGATAGGGACTGCATTGAATCTGTAGATTGCTTTGGGTAGTATAGTCATTTTCGCAATGTCTATTCTTCCAATCCAAGAACATGGTAAGTCTCTCCATCTGTTTGTATCATCTTTAATTTCTTTCATCAGTGTCTTATAATTTTCTGCATACAGATCTTTTGTCTCCTTAGGTAGGTTTATTCCTAGATATTTAAATTTTTGTTGTTGCAATGGTAAATGGGAGTGTTTCCTTAATTTCTCTTTCAGATTTTTCATCATTAGTGTATAAAAATGCAAGAGATTTCTGTGCATTAATTTTGTATCCTGCCACTTTACCAAATTCATTGATTAGCTCTAGTAGTTTTCTGGTAGCGTCTTGAGGGTTCTCTATGTATAGGATCATGTCATCTGCAAACAGTGACAGCTTTACTTCTTCTTTTCCGATTTGGATTCCTTTTATTTCCTTTTCTTCTCTGATTGCTGTGGCTAAAACTTCCAAAACTATGTTGAACAATCATGGTGAGAGTGGGCAACCTTGTCTTGTTCCTGATCTTAGTGGAAATGCTTTCAGTTTTTCACCATTGAGAACGTTGTTGGCTGTGGGCTTGTCATATATGGCCTTTATTATGTTGAGGAAAGTTCCCTCTATGCCTACTTTCTGCAGGGTTTTTATCATGAATGGGTGTTGAATTTTGTCGAAAGCTTTTTCTGCATCTATTGAGATGATCATATGGTTTTTCTCCTTCAGTTTGTTAATATGGTTTATCACATTGATTTGCACATATTGAAAACGCTTGCATTCCTGGAATAAACCCCACTTGATCATGGTGTATGATCCTTTTAATGTGCTGTTGGATTCTGTTTGCTAGTGTTTTGTTGAGGATTTTTGCATCTATGTTCATCAGTGATATTGGCCTGTAGTTTTCTTCCTTTGTGACATCCTTGTCTGGTTTTGGTATCAAGGTAATGGTGGCCTCGTAGAAGGAGTTTGGGAGTGTTCCTCCCTCTGCTATATTTTGGAAGAGTTTGAGAAGGATAGGTGTTAGCTCTTCTCTAAATGTTTGATAGAATTCGCCTGTGAAGCCATCTGGTCCTGGGCTTTTCTTTGTTGGAAGATTTTTTAATCACAGTTTCAATTTCAGTGCTTGTGATTGGTCTGTTCATATTTTCTATTTCTTCCTGATTCAGTCTTGGCAGGTTGTGCATTTCTAAGAATTTGTCCATTTCTTCCAAGTTGTCCATTTTATTGGCACAGAGTTGCTTGTAGTAATCTCTCATGATCTCTTTTATTTCTGCAGTGTCAGTTGTTACCTCTCCTTTTTCATTTCTAATTCTATTGATTTGAGTCTTCTCCCTTTTTTTCTTGATCAGTCTGGCTAGTGGTTTATCTATTTTGTTTATCTTCTCAAAGAACCAGCTTTTAGTTTTATTGATCTTTGCTATTGTTTCCTTCATCTCTTTTTCATTTATTTCTGATCTGATTTTTATGATTTCTTTCCTTCTGCTAGCTTTGGCGTTTTTTTGTTCTTCTTTCTCTAATTGCTTGAGGTGCAAGGTTAGGTTGTTTATTCGAGATGTTTCCTGCTTCATAAGGTGGGCTTGTATTGCTATAAACTTCCCCCTTAGAACTGCTTTTGCTGCATCCCACAGGTTTTGGGTCGTTGTGTCTCCATTGTCATTTGTTTCTAGGTAGTTTTTGATTTCCTCTTTGATTTCTTCAGTGATCACTTCATTATTAAGTAGTGTATTGTTTAGCCTCCATGTGTTTGTATTTTTTACAGATCTTTTCCTGTAATTGATATCTAGTCTCATGGCGTTGTGGTCAGAAAAGATACTTGATACAATTTCAATTTTCTTAAATTTACCAAGGCTTGATTTGTGACCCAAGATATGATCTATCCTGGAGAATGTTCCATGAGCACTTGAGAAAAATGTGTATTCTGTTGTTTTTGGATGGAATGTCCTATAAATATCAATTAACTCCATCTCATTTAATGTATCATTTAAAGCTTGTGTTTCCTTATTTATTTTCATGTTGGATGATCTGTCCATTGGTGAAAGTGGGGTGTTAAAGTCCCCTACTATGAATGTGTTACTGTCGATTTCCCCGTTTATGGTTGTCAGTATTTGCCTTATGTATTGAGGTGCACCTATGTTGGGTGCATAAATATTTACAATTGTTATATCTTCCTCTTGGATCGATCCCTTGATCATTATGTAGTGTCCTTCTTTGTCTCTTCTAATAGTCTTTGTTTTAAAGTCTATTTTGTCTGATATGAGAATTGCTACTCCAGCTTTCTTTTGGTTTCCATTTGCATGAAATACCTTTTTCCATCCCCTTACTTTCAGTCTGTATGTGTCTCTAGGTCTGAAGTGGGTCTCTTGTAGACAGCAAAATATGGGTCTTGTTTTTGTATCCATTCAGCCAATCTGTGTCTTTTGGTGGGAGCATTTAGTCCATTTACATTTAAGATAATTATCGATATGTGTGTTCCTATTCCCATTTTCTTAATTGTTTTGGGTTCGTTATTGTAGGTCCTTTCCTTCTTTTGTGTTTCTTGCCTAGAGAAGTTCCTTTAGCAGTTGTTGTAGAGCTGGTTTGGTGGTGCTGAACTCTCTCAGCTTTTGCTTGTCTGTAAAGGTTTTAATTTCTCCATCAAATCTGAATGAGATCCTTGCTGGGTAGAGTAATCTTGGTTGCAGGTTTTTCTCCTTCAACACTTTCAATATGTCCTGCCACTCCCTTCTGGCTTGCAGAGTTTCTGCTGAAAGATCAGCTGTTAACCTTATGGGGATTCCCTTGTGTGTTATTTGTTGTTTTTCCCTTGCAGCTTTTTTTTTTTTTTTTTTTTTTGCAGTACGCGGGCCTCTCACTGTTGTGGCCTCTCCCGTTGCGGAGTACAGGCTCCGGACGCGCAGGCTCAGCAGCCATGGCTCACGGGCCTAGCCACTCCGCGGCATGTGGGATCTTCCCAGACCGGGGCACGAACCCGCGTCCCCTGCATCGGCAGGCGGACTCTCAACCGCTGCGCCACCAGGGAAGCCCTCCCTTGCAGCTTTTAATATGTTTTCTTTGTATTTAATTTTTGACAGTTTGATTAATATGTGTCTTGGCGTATTTCTCCTTGAATTTATCCTGTATGGGACTCTCTGTGCTTCCTGGACTTGATTAACTATTTCCTTTCCCATATTAGGGAAGTTTTCAACTATAATCTCTTCAAATATTTTCTCAGTCCCTTTCTTTTTCTCTTCTTCTTCTGGAACCCCTATAATTCGAATATGGTGCGTTTAATGTTGTCCCAGAGGTCTCTGAGACTGTCCTCAGCTCTTTTCATTCTTTTTTATTTATTCTGCTCTGCAGTAGTTATTTCCACTATTTTATCTTCCAGGTCACTTATCCGTTCTTCTGCCTCAGTTATTCTGCTATTGATCCCATCTAGAGTACTTTTAATTTCATTTATTGTGTTGTTCATCGTTGCTTGTTTCATCTTTAGTTCTTCTAGGTCCTTGTTAACTGATTCTTGCAATTTGTCCATTCCATTGTCCATTCTATCTCCGAGATTTCGGATCAACCTTACTATCATTATTCTGAATTCTTTTTCAGGTAGATTGCCTATTTCCTCTTCATTTGTTAGGTCTGGTGGGTTTTTATCTTGCTCCTTCATCTGCTGTGTGTTTTTATGTCTTTTCATTTTGCTTATCTTACTGTGTTTGGGATCTCCTTTTTTGCAGGCTGAAGGTTCGTAGTTCCTGTTGTTTTTTGTGTCTGTCCCCAGTGGCTAAGGTTGGTTCAGTGGGTTGTGTAGGCTTCTTGGTGGAGGGTACTAGTGCCTGTGTTCTGGTGGATGAGGCTGGATCTTGTCTTTCTGGTGGGCAGGTCCACGTCTGGTGGTGTGTTTTGGGGTGTCTGTAGACTTATTATGATTTTGGGCAGCCTCTCTGCTAATGGGTGGGGTTGTGTTCCTGTCTTGCTAGTTGTTTGGCATAGGATGTCCATCACTGTAGCTTGCTGGTCATTGAGTGAAGCTGGGTGCTGGCGTTGAGATGGAGATCTCTCGGAGATTTTTGCTGTTTGATATTATGTGCAGCTGGGAGGCCTCTTGTGGACCAGTGTCCTGAAGTTGGCTCTCCCACCTCAGAGGCACAGCAGTGACTCCTGGCTGCAGCACCAAGAGCCTTTCATCCACAGGGCTCCTTAATTTGGGATGATTCGTTGTCTATTCAGGTATTCCGCAGATGCAGGGTATATCAAGTTGATTGTGGAGCTTTAATCCGCTGCTTCTGAGGCTGCTGGGAGAGACTTTCCCTTTCTCTTCTTTGTTCTCACAGTTCCCAGGGGCTCAGCTTTGGATTTGGCCCCACCTGTCTGTATTTAATTTTTGATAGTTTGATTTATATGTGTCTTGGTGTGTTTCTCCTTGGATTTATCCTGTATGGGACTCTGTGCTTCATGGACTTGATTGACTATTTCCTTTCCCATGTCAGGGAAGTTTTCAACTATAATCTCTTGAAATATTTTCTCCGACCCTTTCTTTTTCTCTTTTTCTGGGACCCCTATAATTCAAATGCTGGTGCATTCAGTGTCATCCTAGAGGTATATGAGACTGTTCTCCAATCTTTTCATTCTTTTTTCTTTAATCAGCTCTGTGGTAGTTATTTCCAGTATTTTATCTTCCAGGTCACTTTTCCATTCTTCTGTCTCAGTTATTCTGCTATTGATTCTTTCTAGAGTATTTTTATTTTCGTTTATTGTGTTGTTCATCATTGTTTATTTGCTCCTTAGTTGTTCTAGGTCCTTGTTAAACGTTTCTATATTTTCTCCATTCTATTTCCAAGATTTTGGATCATCGTTACTGTCATTACTCTGAATTCTTTTTCAGGTAGGCTGCCTATTTCCTCTTTGTTTGGTCTTGTGTGTTTTTACCTTGCTCCTTCACCTGCTGTGTATTTCTCTGTCTTCTTATTTTGCTTAACTTACTGTGTTTGGGGTCTCCTTTTTTCAAGCTGCATGTTTGTAATTCCCCTTGTTTTTGGTGTCTGTGCCCATGGGTATGTTTGCTTCAGTGGGTTGTGTAGGCGTCCTGATAGATGGGACTGGTGCCTCTGTTCTCGTCGATGAGGCTGGATCTTTTCTTTCTGGTGGGCAGGACTGCATCCAGTTGTGTGTTTTGGGCTGTCTGTGAACCTATTATGATTTTTGGCAGCCTCTCTGCTAATGGGTGGGGTTGTGTTCCTGTCTTGCTAGGTGTTTGGCATGGGGTGTCCAGCACTGGAGCTTGCCGGTCGTTGAGTGGGGCTGGGTCTTAGTGTTCTGACAGAGATCTATGGGAGATTTCTTGCTAATTGATATTAAGTGTGCCTGGGAGGTACCTGGTGCACCAGTGTCCTGAATTTAGCTCTCCCACCTCAGAGGCTCAGGGCTGACAGCCGGCCAGAGCACCAAGACCCTGTCAGTCACATGGCTGGAGAAGATGGGCTGTGAGTTGGGTGTCAGCCACTGCCCTGTTGTAGTTCTCTCTCAGCTGTCTCTTGGATGAAATGATGCTCCAACTCATGTATCCACAGAGATTTCAAAATTCTGCTTGCCTAGTAAACTGTTTGTGCCCAAGCTTGGCTAAACTAATTACCTCTAAGTAATTTCTAAAAGAAATACATCAAAACCCCTCTGAATCTTTGAGAAATTAAAGTTGAGAATGTAATCTTTCATTTGTAATGGTACCAAATATTTTTACATCCTAAATATACTAAATCAACCACAACTGAACTAAACATACAAGACACAAATAACCTCAAAAGTTAAATGCAATTAATATATTAAAACTACCTGCGGGGCTTCTCTGGTGGTGCAGTGGTTGAGAGTCCACCTGCCGATGTAGGGGACACGGGTTCGTGCCCAGGTCTGGGAAGATCCCACATGCCATGGAGTGGCTGGGCCCATGAGCCATGGCCACTGGGCCTGTGCGTCCGGAGCCTGTGCTCCACAACGGGAGGCCACAACAGTGAGAGGCCCGCATACTGCAAAAAAAAAAAAAAAAAAAAAAACTACCTGTGAACACAAAGCACTTACAATTAATATATATTTAAAAAATTAGAATCTACCTTCTATAAAAAATTGAGGGCAGTGTAATTTAACTTTATTTCTGTTAAATTACATGAAGATAATATATTTCCTGACTGCTCTATTGCTGCAAAATCATTTGGATGCTCTTACATGTTTGTAAACAGATAGAACTTTTTAAAATCTCTATAAAAAGAACAAATCATATACTCTTTTCTTAAATTTTGTTATTTAAAATGAATATAAAATGAATTTTAACTCTTTAATAATTCCTTCTCCTGAGTTATTTCCAAATTATTAAAGTGAAATATGAAAATGATATTTGCTAAGTACTTTTATGCATTATAACAGGTACTGGGCTCTAGGTGCTTTCTGTTCTCTAATCCTCATAAAGAACAAGTAGTAAACATTTTGATCTGAAGAATTGGTATCATTTCCTTTCTTATAAGTATGATAGACTATTCCAGTAAAAACATATGTGTCTGTGCTCTACCATTTTGGAATATTATTAATTATTGATTCAGTTTCTCTTAATAGATATTGGCCTATGTGGATAATCTATTTTTCCTTCTGTGAGTTTTGGTAGTTTGTGTCTTTCAAGGAATTAGTCCTTTTTGTCTAGGTTATAATACTTGTGGGAATATGGTTTTTCACACTATTCCTTTATTATCCTTTAATGTCTGCAGGACCTTTAGTGATGGTTCCTTTTTCATTTCTAATATACATAATTTTGTCTTCTCTCTTTTAATTGTTTAGCTGGCTACAGTTTTATCCATTTTATTTCAAAGAACCAGTTTATCAATTCTTTTCAAAGGACCAGTTCAGGTTTCATTGATTTTTCTCTATTTATTTCCTGTTTTCAATTTCATTGTTTTCTGCTCTGATTTTCATTATTTCTTCTGCTTGCTATAGACCTAAATTGTTCTTTCTCTAGTTTCCATGCGTAGAAGCTGAGATTATTGATTTTAGAGCTTTCTTCTTTTCTCATATATGCATTTAATATTATAAATTTCCTTTTACACACTGCATTTGCTGCTGTCACCAATTTTGATAAGCTGTATTTAAATTTTTATTTAGTACAATGTTTTTTAAATTTATTTTGAGACTTTTTTGACCTAGTGTCATATAAAAGTGCGTTGTTTTCTCTCCAAATAATTAAGAATTTTCCAACTATCTTTCTGTTGCTGATATCTAGTATTTAATTCTGATTTAATTCCATTGTGGTCTGAGAACATATTTTGTATGATTTCTATTCTTTCAAATTGCTAAGGTGTGTTTTATGACCTACAGTGTGGTTTATTAAATTTCCACTGAGCCTGTGAAAAATGTGTTGCTGTTGCTTGATGAAATATCAATATATTGTAAGTATCAGTTAGATTGAGTTGATTGAGAGTGCTCTTCAGGTCAACTTTATTCTGACTGATTACCTACCTGCTTAGTCTATCAATTAGTAAAAGATTAGTCTTGAAGTCATCAATTATAATTATATATTTGTTAATTTATCTTTTCAACTCTAGCAAATTTTGTAGCCCTGCATTCTAATTATCTGTTGTTATGTGCATACATGTTATGGATCATTGTCTTGTTGAGAACTGACACCTTTATCATTATATAATGTCTCTTTATCCCTGATAATTTTCTTTGTTCTTCAGTTGGCTTTGTGTAAAATTAATATAGCTACTCTTTCTTTTTACTAGTATTATCATAGCATATCTCCCCCAGTTCCTTTACTTTTAAACTATTGGAATCCATTTATATTAAAATAGATTTCTTATTGATAACATATAGCTGCATATAGCTGGGACATTTTTATTTATTCATTCTGATAAGTTCTGTATATCTATACTATTGACATTTAAAGTGATCAGTGATAGAGTTATATTCACTTCCACCAAGTTTGTAAGTGTTTTCTATTTGTTGAGCTTTCTTTGCTTTTTTCTCCTGCCTTTTATGGTTTTAATAGAGCACTTTTTGTGATTTCATTTTATTTATTTTCTTAGCCCATAAATTATACTTCTATTTCATTTTTTTAGAGGTTGTTCTAGAGTTTGCAATATACATTTCAAACTAATCTAAGTCAATCTTCTAATAACTCTGTATCACTTCATGTATAGTGCAGATACTTCATAACAGTATTTCCACTTCCTTCTTTACATCTCTTATGACACATGTCATTCATTTCCTTTATCCATATGCTATACCACTAAATACTTCAAACAAAAATTACCTTTTAGATAAATTAACAATAAGAAAAATAGATTTTATTTTACCTTTTTTAAAAAATTTGTTTATCCTATGCTCATTTTTTCTGTATGTATACCTGAATTCATGTCCTATATCATTTTCCTTCTCCCTTAAGAACTCTTTATCATATTTGGCAGTATGGATGTGCTGGTGATTAAGTTTTTTAATTTTACTTTTATGAGAAAGTATTTCTCCTTTATTTTTGGAAGATAATCTCACTGGATATAGAATTCCAAGTTTGTTTTCTTTCAATACTTTAAATATTTTACTCTACTCTCTTCTTGCTTACATGGTTTCTGACAAGAAGTCCACTGTAATTCTTATATTTGTTCTTCTTTTGTTTGGCCTTTTTCAAATTTTTCTCTCTTTGTCTTTAATTTGCTGCCAATTGAGTATGATATATCTAGGTGTATTTTTTTATCCTGCTTAGTATTCTCTGAGCTTTCTGGATCTGTGGTTTGTATATGTCATTAATTTTGGAAAATTATTATTACTTATTCAATTATTTATTCATTATTTATTCAGTTACTTCTTCTGATCCATTCAATCTTTTTTTCTCTTTCTGATATTCCAATTACACGTATAATACACCTCTTGAAATTGTTCCATAGTTCACAGATGAGCCAGTCCATCTTTTTAAATTCTTCTTTTCTTTTTACTTTAGTTGGGGAAATTTCAATTGACATATCTTTAAGCAAACTGATTCTTTCCTTGGCTATGTCCAGTCTACTGATGAGTTCATCAAAGATACACTTCCCTTTCTTTTACAGTGTTTTGAATTTCTAGCATTTCCTTTGATTCTTTCTTAGAACCTGAATCTTTCTTCTTACATTGCTAATTCTTTCTTCTGTGTTGTCTACTATTTCCATTAGAGCTCTTTAACATTTTAACCATAGCTATTTTAAATTATCTGATAATTCCAAAATGTATTTCATATCACAGTTTGGTTCTGTTTCCTGCTTTGTTTTTTAGGCTGTGATTTGTTGTTGTTTGTTTGTTTGTTTGTTTTAGCATGACTTGTACTTTTTAGTTAAAAGCCAGGCATGATGTATTAGATAATAGGAACTGAGGTACCAGGGCTTTAATATGAGGTTTATATCAATCTGGATAGGAGTCAGGCTGTATTTAGTGCTTACTGTAACTTCGGGTGCCAGTTTTATTCTAGCTTCAATTTGCGCCACCTTCAAATTGCTCTGGTATCCTTTAATTCCCCTTCCCCTGTTGTCTTTAGGCTACCCCAAGAACTCCTCCTTAAGCAGAGTCAATGTCTTGCAGTTCTTTCAACTGTAAGCCATTGTTGTTATATTTGATGTGATGGTAAGATGTAGAAAGAGGAAGTGTTCTATAATCGTATGATTAAATCTCTGTCTTTTAGTGTGCCTATGTCCCTGGGCTGTGTTCTTCACAGTAGTTTCTTAGCTCTACCTGGCACCCCCTTCAGTGAGACAGGAAGGCTGGAAAGCACTAGTTGTATAAATTCCCTTTCTCCTATGTGGGATAAGGCTCTGGTAGAGTCTTTTCCCCTAGAGAATCTTTTCCCCGGTAAGTCTTTTCCACTGGTGCGTAGACATTTGTTATTTAGAACACTTATTTTAAAATTGGTTATTTTAGATTCTTCATATAAGTGTTGTCATGTAGTATTATCCTTTTGTGTCTGGCTTATTCCACTTAGCATTTATTTCTTTCAGGTTCAACAATGTTGTCACAAATGGCAAGATCTTCTTTTTTAAGGTTGAAGAATATTCCATTGTATATGTGTATGTGTATACACAATATATATGGGATATATATATATAACTCCCGTATCTTCTTTATCCATTCATCCATCAATGGACATTTTAGGTTGCTTCCATGTCTTGGTTATTATGTATAATGCTGCAGTGATGGTGTAAATATCTCTTCAAGATTCTGATTTAAATTCCTTTAAATATACACATGAAGTGGATTGCTGGGTTATATAGTAATTATATCTTTAGTTTTTTGAAGAACCTCTATACTGTTTCATAGTGGCTGTGTCCATTTACATTTCCACCAACACTGAACAAAGGTTCTCTTTTCTCCACATCCTAACAATTGTTGTCTTTTATTTTTTTGATAATGGCCATCTTAACTGGTAAGAGGTGATATTTCATTATGATTTTAATCTGCATTTCCCTGATGATTAGTAATGTTGAACACCTTTTCGTTTACCTGTTGACTACTTTATATGTCTTCTTTGGAGAAATGTCTGATCAGTTCCTTTGCCTATTTTTTAAGCAGTTATTAGTTATTTTTATATTGAGTTGAATGGTGGTTGCCAGGGACTAAGGGGAGGAGGACATGGGGAGGTAGTAAGGGAGTTTTAGTTATCCAAGATGAATAAGTCCTAGAGATTTACTATACAGCATAGAGCCTCTGTAACAATACTGCTTTGTGTACTTAAAATTTTTCTAAGAGGATAGATCTTGTGTTATTGTTCTAATGATAGTAATAGTAGTAATAATAATAATAATAGCAATAAATAGAGGGCGGGAGGAAACTTTTGAAAGTGTTAGGTATGTTTATGGTATAGAATGTGGTGATGGTTTTATGGATATACACTTACCTCGAAACTCATCAAGTTGTATACATTAAATATGTACAGCTTTTTAAAAACGTCAATCATACCTCAAAAAAGTGGTTGAAAAAAGAAAAGAAAAGAAAAAAGAACATTGGTTATGAAAAGTAACCTGCTCCTGCCAGAGCCACGGGGGCATTTTTCTTAGCTCTGTACCTTAAGAATCTTGGTGAGTTTCAGGGAGGTAAAACCCACAAGAGTATAGGGTCACCCTAAGGCTGTGGCCCCCAGGAATTTTTCGTCTTCAAGCTTTTCCACACTCAGTCTCCAGCAATTCGTCTATGTTATTATTTAAGTGTTCCTATCACTTACGGCTCTAGCAGCATCTGCTCCAAGCAGATCTTAGCTGTGTTTCTCTTGATGAATGACCCTTTTATTATTATGTGGTATCCCTATTTTTCTCTTAGTAATTTTCTTTGTTCTGAAGTCCACTTTGTCTGAAAATAATATAGCCAGCATTCTCTTGATTATTTTCTGCATGGTTTATTTTTTCCATTACTTTTACTTTTAACCAACTAAATATTGGAAGTAAATTTTTTTTATAGATTTCAAATAATTAGGGCAATTTTTAAAATCTCCTTTGCCGATCTCTGTCTTTAAAGTGATATATTTAGACCATTTATATATTTAAGGTAATTCTTGATATTTTAGGGTTTAAATCTGCCATTATATTACTTGTTTTCTGTTTATTCCTTCTGTATTTCATTTCTTTGTTTCCCATTTCACTCTTTTGTTTCTCTCTCTCCTGTGGGTTACTTTTATTTTGAACTATCAGCCGTATCTGAGGATTTTTTTATAGTTTTTAAATTTATTGGTTTCCCTAGGAATTATGAGACACATATATAGCTTATCACTTTTTACTGTCAACATTTTATTAGTACAAGAGGAATGTAGAAACCTTACTACATTTGAACTCATTTTTACCTTCTACCTTTTATGACATAGTTATCTTTAATGTTACCTTCATATATATTTAGATGCACATCAGATGATGTTATAACTCCTCTCATTAAAAAAAAAAAAAAACCTCGAGGGGATAATTATAGCCTATTATGTTTGACCTTATATTTACTCTTTCCATTCTATTATTTTTTCTTGATGGTCCAAGTTTCCCTCTATTATTATTTCCTTTCTCTCTATAGAACTTTCTTTAGCATTTTGTTTATAGCAGGTCTGCTTGTGGTACTCTCTTAGTTTTTATGGTCAGTCTTTTTTATGGAGATCGTTACTATTTCTCCTATGTTATGAAGGCTATTTTATCTAGATAAAGGATTTGAGGTTGTCAGTTCTTCTTTTTGGCACTTGAAAAAAGTTGGGCAACTTTCTTCTGTCCTCCGTGGTTTCTAATGAAATACTCTGCTGCCATTCAAATTGTTATTTCTGTAGAAGTAACACATTACATCTTTTTGAATACTTTTAAGATTTTTTTCTGTCTTTTGTTTAGAGGTAAAATATTTCATTTTGATATGTTGGTGTGTGTATTTCTTTAGATTTAGCTTCTTGATTAGATTTGGAAAGATTTCAGTCTTTATTTCTTCAAGTATTTTTTTTTTCAACCATCTGCTCTTTCTCTTCTTCTGAGACTCCAATGATACAAATATTATATCTTTATAATTGTCCAAAAATTCGAGTCTCTGTTCACTTTTTTAAAAATGTATGTTCTCTTTGATGTTCAAATTAGATAGTTTCTATTGATCTGTTGTCAAGCTCAGTGACAATTTCCAGTCATCTCCATTTTTTTAATTAAACCCATCTAGTGAGTTTTTTTCTTTCTGTTATTTTATTTGAAGTTTTAAATTTTGATTTGGTTCTTTATATTTTCTATTTATTTTTTGAGATGTTTTATTTTTTAACTGTTCCAAAAGGGTCTGTAATTTTTTGTTGGAACATTTTTATCATAGATGCTTTAAAATTCTTCCCAGATAATTTTGTCATCTGTATCACTGCAATATTGACACCTGTTGATTGCTTTTCTCATTGAACTTGAGGTGTTCCTGAGTCTTAGTATAACAGATAATTTGGGTTGCGTTCTGAGCCTTTTATGAGTTATTTATATTTTACTTTTTAGCAGACAGTACACCTGTTTAAGTTCAGAATTCATGTCCTGAGCTAATTTTACAGCCCACGATTCAAATAGCAAACTGGTTTCAAAGCCCTTTCAGTGCTATTTTGGTATATACCACTTGTGGGCTGCCTGCAGTTCAAAATCTGGGCAATGTTACACACCGTGGTCTGGTTTTCATAATGTGTATTGTGTTGATTCTGTTTGTTTCATGAATGTCCCAGACTTTATACATAGATTCATTTGGCCTATCTGTATGGTTCCTTCCTGGATACATCTTAATTGTTTAGTTAGCAAGAATCCCAGTTCTTAACCTTATACACTTTGCCCCACAGTGCATTGACAGCCATAAAAGCTCATATCCTTTTATAACACTGTAAAGGGACTCAACCCAGCTTATCTTTATCCATGGAAGTGAGATCAATAAAATATGTCAGGAAAAGCTTTAAGGAGAAAGTAGAGTTATTATTATTTAGGTATGGAGAAGGAAGTGATGTTTAAGGACCCTAGGGGGATTCTTAAAATGTGGGTGTAGCTGATCCACAGAATGGTGTTTTGAAGCACTGGGAGTGAAAGAGAGGGAGAGAGATATTATCTAATTTAATCTTTACAACTCTGTGAGAATACTATAATTATAGCTATTATTATAATTACAATTATGATCTTCCCATTTTATAGATGACAAAAATATTGCTCAAAACATTAAGTAATGGCTAGGTTGTAACAGAACACAGACATACACTATTAGTTCCAAATCCTGTACTTTCTTAAGGTTTGTTGGATTTGGGGAGTTGATCAAGCATTCAGGCATTGCAACTGTAGCTTTTATTTACAATAATAGAAAAAATAAGTCTGGAACAGAGGCAGGGCCTGATTTTCTAACATTTTGGAATTCCAGAATAAGAAGTGTGGACTTCATTGAATCCAAACTTGGATCCGCTGAGACATTTTAAACATGAAAGTGATTCAAAGCATCTCCTTAGCAAGACTGATCTGAAAACAGAGTATAAGATAGATGTGAGCACTGACAGAGTCAGACATGAGTGAAGTTAGTGAAATATTGCAGGCATCATTGGAATGTAGCTTTTGATATGCTGTCAGTATGTGGAATCCATTGGAATAGAACACTATTTTAGAAACGGATTATAGATTTTATATAAGGCAAACTACCTGTAATTATATAAATAGACATTAAAATGATATGGATCACAAGTTCCTATTCTCTAGGACATATGATCATGTCCAGATGGTATCAGAAATGCCCTCCTAAAATAATCCAGAGATTAATTAACAGCTTTTTGGAGGATTTTTCTTTCATCCATAGAAATATCTGGTATTGATCAAGGTTAGAGAGAAATCACAGAGATAAAAAATGATTTGCTACAATAAGTACAACTGGATATTTCTGATCCTAACATATGTTGCATTCCTAATTTCTTAATTCATTAATAATTGGGCTTAAATATCTGTTTTAAAGAAAATTAGCAAACACGCTGTGATTTTTTTGTCATCATCTATCATATAAGGACATTACCTGATGCAATGATAGCCTCTGAGCACATTAATAGACAAACTGCACCAGAGATCACAGAACAGAAAGTCATAGTTAATTACAGACAAAGTCACAGTTTATTAAATAAATTTAACACTCAAAGCAAGAGGCAATAGAGATGAGATAGGATAATAGAATTAGAATAAGTTAGAATAGGTTGTACATGGGAGAAAGGACCTGCTAATGGGTCCTGGGTTTTATAATGTTCAAATGTTCTTTCTGTCTTTCTCTTGGCCACCATGTCCTTCCATGCTGATGATACGATTGATGATGAGATGATGAGATGATATCGCATTGTAGTTTTGATTTGCATTTCTCTAATGATTAATGATGTTGAGCATTCTTTCATGTGATTGTTGGCAATCTGTATATCTCCTTGGATAAATGCCTGTTTAGGTCTTCTGCCCATTTTTGAATTGGGTTGTTTGTTTTATTGATAATTGAGCTGCTTGTAAATTTTGGAGATTAATCCTTTGTCACTTGCTTCATCTGCAAATATTTTCTCACATTCTAAGGGCTGTCTTTTTGTCTTCTTTATGGTTTCCTATGCTGTGCAAAAGCTTTTAATTTTCATTAGGGCCCATTTAGTTATTTTTGTTTTTATTTCCGTTTCTCTAGCAGGTGAGTCAAAAAGAATCTTGTTGTGATATATGTCATAGTGTGTTCTGCCTATGTTTTCCTCTAAGAGTTTGATAGTTTCTGCCCTTATATTTAGGTCTTTAATCCATTTTGAATTTACTTTTGTATATGGTGTTACGGAGTGTTCCAATTTCATTCTTTTACATGCAGCTGTCCAGTTTTCCCAGCACGACTTATTGAAGAGGCTGTCTTTTCTCCACTGTATCTTCTTGCCTCCTTTATCAAAGATAAGGTGACCATATGTGCATGGGTTTATCTCTGAGCTTTCTATCCTATTCCATTGATCTATATTTCTGTTTTTCTGTCAGTACCATACTGTTGTGATTACTGTACCTTTGTAGTATAGTCTGAAGTCAGGAATCCTGATTCCTCCAGCTCCATTTTTCGTTTTCAAGATTGCTTTGGCTCTTCGGGGTCTTTTATGTTTCCATACAAATTGTGAACTTTTTTGTTCTATTTCTTTGAAAAATGCCAGTGGTTATTTGATAGGGATTGCATTGAATCTGTAGATTGTGTTGGTCAGTATAGTCATTTTTGCAATGTTGATTCTTCCAATCCAAGAACATGGTATATCTCTCCATCTATTTGTATCATCTTTAATTTCTTTCATCAGTGTCTTACAATTTTCTGCATATAGGTCTTTTGTTTCCTTAGGTAGGTTTATTCCTAGATATATGTTTCTCTTTGTTGCAGAGGTAAATGGGAGTGTTCTCTTAATTTCACTTTCAGATTCTTCATCATTAGTGTATAGGAATGTGAGAGACTTCTATGCATTAATTTTGTATCCCGCTACATTACCAATTCATTGATTAGCTCTAGTAGTTTTCTGGTAGCATCTTAGGATTCTCTATGTATAGCATCGTGTCATCTGCAAACAGTGACAGCTTTACTTCTTCTTTTCCAATTTGGATTCCTTTTATTTCTTTTTCTTCTCTGACTGCTATGGATAAAATTTCCGAAACTATGTTGAATAATAGTGGTGAGGGTGGGCAACGTTGTTTTGTTCCTGTTCTTAGTGGAAATGGTTTTAGTTTCTCACCATTGAGGATAATGTTGGCTGTGGATTTGTCATATAGGACTTTATTATGTTGAGGAAAGTTCCCTCTATGCCTACTTTCTGCAGGGTTTTTATCATAAATGGGTGTTGAATTTTGTCGAAAGCTTTTTCTGCATCTATTGAGATGATCATATGGTTTTTCTCCTTCAATTTGTTAATATGGTGTATCACATTGCTTGATTTGCATTTATTGACGAATGCTTGCATTCCTGGGATAAACCCCAGTTGAGCACAGTGTATGATCCTTTTAATGTGCTGTTGGATTCTGTTTGCTGGTATTTTGTTGAGGATTTTTGCTACTTGTTCATCAGTGATACTGGCCTGTAGTTTTCTTTCTTTGTGACATCTTTGTCTTGCTTTGGTATCAGGGTGATTGTGGCCCTGTAGAATGAGTTTGGGAGTGTTCCTCCCTCAGCTATATTTTGGAAGAGTTTGAGAAGGATAGGTGGTAGCTCTTTCTAAATATATGATAGAATTTGCCCGTGAAGCCATCTGGTCCTGGGCTTTTATTTGTTGGAACATTTTTTAACACAGTTTCAATTTAAGTGCTTGTGATTGGTCTGTTCATATTTTCTATTTCTTCCTGATTCAGTCTCAGAAGGTTGAGTTTTTCTAAGAATTTGTCCATTTCTTCCAGGTTGTCCATTTTATTGGCGTATAGTTGCTTGTAGTAATCTCTCATGATCCTCTGTATTTCTGCAGTGTCAGTTGTTACTCCTCCTTTTTCATTTCTATTTCTGTTGATTTGAGTCTTCTCCTGTTTTTTCTTGATGAGTCTGGCTAATGGTTTATCAATTTTGTTTATCTTCTCAAATAACCAGCTTTTAGTTTTATTGATCTTTGCTATTGTTTCCTTCATTTATTTCTGATCTGATCATTATGATTTCTTTCCTTCTGCGAACTTTGGGGGTTTTTTGTTCTTTTTTCTCTAATTGCTTTAGCTGTAGGTTTTGGTTGTTTATTTGAGATGTTTCTTGTTTTTTTGTTTTTTGTTTTTTTGCGGTACGCGGGCCTCTCACTATTGTGGCCTCTCCCATTGCGGAGCACACAACCTCAGCGGCCATGGCTCACAGGCCCAGCCATTCTGCGGAATGTGGGATCCTCCCGGACCGGGGCATGAGCCTGTGTCCCCTGCATCGGCAGGTGGACTCTCAACCACTGCGCCACAAGGGAAGCCCTGTTTCTTGTTTCTTAAGGTAGGATTGTATTGCTGTAAACTTCCCTCTTTGAACTGCTTTTGCTGCATCCCATAGGTTTTGGGTCATCGTGTTTTCACTGTCATCTGTTTCTAGGTATTTTTTGATTTTCTCTTTCATTTTTTCAGTGATATCTTGGTTATTAAATAGTGTATTGTTTAGTCTTCATGTGTTTGTATTTTTTACAGATTTTTTCCTGTAATTGATATCTAGTCTTATAGAGTTCTGTTTAGAAAAGAAACTTCATACGATTTCAGTTTTCTTAAATTTACCAAGGCTTGATTTGTGACCCAAGATATGATCTATCCTGAAGAATGTTCCAAGAGCACTTGAAAAGAATGTGTGTTCTGTTGTTTTTGGAAGGAATGTCCTATAAATATCAATTAAGTCCTTCTTGTTTAATGTACCATTTAAAGCTTGTGTTTCCTTACTTATTTTCATTTTGGATGATCTGTCCATTGGTGGAAGTGGGGTGTTAAAGTCCCCTACTGTGATGGTGTTACTGTCGATTTCCCTTTTATAGCTGTTAGTATTTGCCTTATATATTGAGGTGCTCCTTTGTTGGGTGCATCAATATTTACAATTGTTATATCTTCCTCTTGGATTGATCCCTTGTTCATTATTTAGTGTCTTTCTTTGTCTCTTGTAATAGTCTTTGTTTTAAAGTCTGTTTTGTCTGATATAAGAATTGCTACTCCAGCTTTCTTTTGGTTTGCATTTGCATGAAATATCTTTTTCCATCCCCTCACTTTCAGTCTGTATGTGTCTCTACGTCTGAAGTGGGTCTCTTGTAGACAGCATATATACGGGTCTTGTTTTTGTATCCATTCAGCCAGTCTATGTCTTTTGGTTGGAGCATTTAATCCATTTACATTTAAGGTAATTATGTATGTTCCTATTCCCATTTTCTTAATTGTTTTGGGTTTGTTATTGTAGGTCTTTTCCTTCTCTTGTGTTTCCTGCCTAGAGAAATTCCTTTAGCATTTGTTGTAAAGCTGGTTTAGTGGTGCTGAAATATCTTAGCTTTTGCTTGTCTCTAAAGGTTGTAATTTCTCCGTCAAATCTGAATGAGATCCTTGCTGGGTAGAGTAATCTTGGTTGTAGGTTTTTCTCCTTCATCACTTTAAATATGTCCTGCCACTCCCTTCTGCTTGCAGAGTTTCTGCTGAAAGATCAGCTGTTAACCTTATTGGGACTCCCTTGTATGTTATTTGTTGTTTTTCCCTTGCTGCTTTTAATATTTTTCTCTTTGTATTTAATTTTTAATAGTTTCATTAATATATGTCTTGTCACGTTTCTCCTTGGATTTTTCCTGTATGGGACTCTCTGTGCTTCCTGGACTTGATTAATTATTTCCTTTCCCATGTTAGGGAAGTTTTGAACTATAATCTCTTCAAATATTTTCTCAGTCCCTTTCTTTATCTCTTCTTCCTCTGGGACCCCTTTAATTCAAATGGTGTGTTTAATGTTGTCCCAGAGGTCTCTGAGACTGTCCTCAATTCTTTTCATTCTTTTTTCTTCATTCTGCTCTGCAGTAGTTATTTCCACTATTTTATCTTCCATTTCACTTATCTGTTCTTCTCCCTCAGTTATTCTGCTATTGATCCCTTTTAAGGAACTTTAAATTTCATTTTTTGTGTTGTTCCTCACTGTTTGTTTGCTCTTTAGTTCTTCTAGGTCCTTGTTAAACGTTTTTGTAGTTTCTCCATTCTATTTCCAAGATTTTGGATCATCTTTACTATCATTATTCTGAATTCTTTTTCAGATAGACTGCCTGTTTCTTCTTCATTTGTTAGGTCCGATGAGTTTTTGCCTTGCTCCAAGTGCTGTGTGTTTCTCTGTGTTCTAATTTTCCTTAACTTACTGTGTTTGGGGGTCTCCTTTTTTCAGGCTGCAGGTTCGTAGTTCCCGTTGTTTTTGGTGTCTGTCCCCAGTGGCTAAGGTTGGTTCAGTGGGTTGTGTAGGCTTCCTGGTGGAGGGGACTAGTGCCTGTGTTCTGGTGGGTGAGGCTGGATCTTGTCTTTCTGGTGGGCAGGTCCATGTTTGGTGGTGTGTTTTGGGGTTTTTGTGGCCTTACTGTGATTTTATGCAGCCTCTCTGCTAATGGGTGGGGTTGTGTTCCTGTCTTGCTTGTTGTTTGGCATAGTGTGTCCAGCACTGTAGCTTGGTGGTCCTTGAGTGAAGCTGGGTCTTGGCGTTGAGATGGAGATCTCTGGGAGATTTTTGCCGTTTGATATTACGTGGAGCTGAGAAGCTTCTTGTGGACCAGTGTCCTGAACTTGGCTTTCCCACCTCAGAGGCACAGCTCTGATGCCTGGCTGGAGCACCGAGAGCCTGTTATCCACATGGCTCAGAATAAAAGGTAGAAAAGATAGAAAGAAAGAAAGAGAGAGAGAGAGGGAGGGAGGGAGAGAGAGAGAGGAAGGAAGGAAGGGGAAGGTAAAATAAAATAAATAAAGTAAAATGAAATAAAATAGTTATTAAAATAAAGAATAAAAAATAATTATAAAGGAAAATTTTTTAAAAATTAATTAAAAAAAACAGAACCCTAGGACAAATGGTAAAAGCAAAGCTATACAGACAAAATCACACACAGAAGCATACACATACACACTCAGAGAAAGAAAAAACGGAAAAAAATAATATATGTATATATATCGTTGCTCCCAAAGTCCACCTCCTCAATTTGGGATGATTCTTTGTCTATTCATGTATTCCACAGATGCAGGGTGCATCAAGTTGATTGTGGAGCTTTAATCTGCTGCTTTGAGGCTTCTGGGAGAAATTTCCCTTTCTCTTCTGTGATCGCACAGCTCCCGGGGTTCAGCTTTGGATTTGGACCCGCCTCTGGTGTAGGTCGCCTGAGGGCGTCTGTTCTTTGCTCAGACAGGACGGGGTTAAAGGAGCTGCTGATTTGGCGGCTCTGGCTCACTCAGTCCGGGAGTATGGAGGTGTATGGATGCGGGGCGAGCCTGCAGCGGCAGAGGCTGGTGTGACGTTGCACCAGCCTGAGGTGCGCCGTGTGTTCTCCCGGGGAATTTGTCCCTGGATCACGGGACCCTGGCAGTGGCGGGCTGCACAGGCTCCCGGGAGGGGAGGTGTGGAGAGTGACCTGTGCTCGCACACAGGCTTCTTGGTGGCTGCAGCAGCAGCCTTAGCGTCTTATGCCCGTCTCTGGGGTCCGCGCTGATAGTTGCACCTCGCATCCGTCTCTGGAGCTCCTTTAAGCAGCGGTCTTAATGCCTCCTCCTCGCGCACCTGGAAAGAAGAGGCAAGAAAAAGTCTCTTGCCTCTTCAGCAGCTCCAGACTCTTTCCCGGACTCCCTCCTGGCTAGCCGTGGCACACTAGCCTCCTTCAGGCTGTGTTCACGCTGCCAACCCCAGTCCTCTCCCTGAGATCCAACTGAAGCCTGAGCCTCAGCTCCCAGCTTCCACCCGCCCCGGCGGGCAAGCAGACAAGCCTCTCGGGCTGGTGCATGCTGGTCGGCACCGATCCTTTATGCGGGAATCTTTGCGCTTGGTCCTAAGCACCGTTGTTGCTGCGCTCTCCTCCGTGGCTCCGAAGCTTCCCCCCCCCCCGCCCCCCTGCAGTCTCCACCGCGAAGGGGCTTCCTAGTGTGTGGAAACCTTTCCTCCTTCACAGCTCCCTCCCACTCGTGCAGGCCCATCCCTATTGTTTTGTCTGTTTTTTCTTTTTTCTTTTACCCTACCCAGGTACGTGGGGAGTTTCTTGCCTTTTCTTGCCTTTTGGAGGTCTGAGGTCTTCTGCCAGCGTTCAGTAGGTGTTCTGTAGGAGTTGTTCCACATGTAGATGTATTTCTGATGTATTTGTGGGGAGGAAGGTGATCTCCGTGTCTTACTCTTCCGCCATTGAAGCTCCTCTGTCCTAGTAAATTTTATGAAGCATTTATGGAAGAAATATCACCAAACTTTCACCAATTCTTTCAGAATATAGAGGAACATTAATGAGTCTAGAATAACTCTAACACCAAAACATATTAATGTCATTATAATATTACGAAGACACAGTGAGGTTTTGGTGATCCTAATGTTTTGTTAAATTTTTGTATAGTAAACATATTGGTCAACTTAAGATGTGGACAGGTAAATAATCAAGCTAAAGGTTTAAGTTTAATCCTTATAATACTAGAAATAGAAAGATGAAAATACCACCCAAGCTAGTAAAGAAGGAAAAATAGTGAGAAAAAAAATTTTTTAAAGAATTGCAAACAATTCCAGAAGAATTTAAAAGATGGATAGATAGATAGATAGGCATAAAGTAAAAAATTAGAAAACATAAATTAGCATTGTAGAAACAAATCCAAATACATCAATAATCATAATCAATAAAAAATAGACCAACTCATCAAAGAGACTAAATATTGTCAGATAAATTAAAATACTTAGTAATATGAAGTTTATATGAAATATATCTAAATTTAAGGTAGAGAAAGTTTACAAATAAAAGGACAAAAAATACTGAGAAAATACTAAACAAAAGAAGGCAAGTAAACAAAAGAAAAATTTGGCAAAACATAATTTAGAATAGGATTTTAGTCAAAAAGCACTGATAGAAATATAGTTTTACTATTTATGGATAAAATGATTTCATTTACTAGGAAGAAATTCTGAAGTCAAACAGCTGCTAAGAAATCTCTAAGATAAAGAAAAATTGAAATCAGCAAAATCCCCTAAAACTGAATGTGACTGCAACATACCTTTCTCAGCAATTGATAGCTCCAGTACACAGAAAGACAGTAGGATCTAGACTATTTAAACAGCATAACTAACAAGAGTTGTTATCTGTATACGTGTAATACCATAATTTAAAAAATACATACTCTTTTCAAAACAAAGCCATTTCAGATCTTGGTGATGTTTAAATAATTTATAGCATAGTGTATTCTCTGACTACAATGCACTTAACCTGTAAATCAGTAATAGAATAGCAAAACCCAGCAAGTTAGAAAAATTTGAAAATCAGAAAAACGCAATTAGAAAATTTAACAAAATCACCTTAGTAGCTCATATGTGAAAAAATAAATCAAAATGGACATTTTTAAGTGCTTAGATTTAGTGATAACAAAAATATTATATCTAGATTTGTATAAAGCTAAAGTTGCCTACTTAAAGGCAACTCTGTAGCATTAAACATTTTATGTTAGGAAAGAAGAAAGGGTAAAAAATGGGTGTCTGACATCTGAAGTCAGCAAAATAAAAACAAAAACAAAATAAAATTATAATTAAGTGAAATAATAAAGATGAGTTAATATTAGTGAAACAGGAGAAGTAAAAGCTACTTTAGAAAGATCAATAAAGATTTGTTTTTTTGAAAAGTGATAAAATTAGCCAAGCGCTGGCAAAATTTATCAGACAAAAACAAACAAACAAAAACAGAGAGAGAGAAGACATGAATAACAGTAGGAGTGAAAAATGCAAATGAGACTATAGTAGCATAAATGAGTAAAAAGATAAGAAAAATTAAAATTATGCCCATCAATTTGAAAATGTGGGAAATGTTACTTTTCTATATAAATATAACATACTGAAACTGAATTAAGAGAGAAATCTCTTTGTCTTTCTTTACCTTACATGGTCAGTCAGTAGTTGAACACCTTCTCATAATAAAAAGACCAAGCCTAAGTGAATTTATAGAAAGTTCTGTTAAACATTCATATGGGAGATATTTCTAAATTATTACAGGTATCTTCATAGAAGAGAAATATTAGCTATCTGAACGCATCAGTGTATAAAAAAGTACTGTATCATGGAAAATGTTGGCTTATTCTAGGAATATTTTTTTATATTATAAATATTTTAAAATATTTTAATGTAATTAATCTCATAAAATAAAGGACAAAAACTATGTCATCTAAGTAGTTACAGAAAATACCATATTTGATAGTAGATATTACCTTTTCATGAAATAAAAAATTAGCTTTTTGGTAAGGAGCCATTAGGACAGAGGAAAACAGGCCTATGGAGTCTTAGCTGGGAGGAAGCCCAAACATATATGCTAATAATTCTGGCCATAATGCCTCATAACTGTTACCTTCTTCCTGGCAAGGGGAGAAGACACACCACTGAAACACAGATGTACACCAGAGAAGAGTAAGGGTCTGAAAAGTGATGTTCCTGGAGGCCTAAAAGAGGAACAAAAGAAAAAGCTGTGAAGGGAAGACAAGTGATTCATGTTAGAAAAGAAAAAAAAAAAAAACGCAAAAGGAAACAACCTGATCATGAAGAAGGCAGAATGTAGGAAGAAATGAAAGTCCTGAGGTTGAAGAGTAAAAGAAACTTGGGGAGGGGGGGAAGGTATACTGTTAAAGCAGTGACTTGCTTAGCTTATACACATGAGGGGTGGCAGTGTAGGTAATACATCACACTGAATATACTGCAATGGTAGTGATGGTGGCTGGAGTCATGCTTCTCAAGGTGTGACCCACAAAAGACCTACATCAGATTTACCTGGAGGCAGCATTCAACACACATATACCCTTCCCATTCCCTCCAATGTGACTGAGTCCGAACCCTGGGCAAGAAGGATCTCAGGGAATGTGCTTATTTAACAGACACCCAGGGTAGTGCTGAGATTGATAAAATTTTGATAAGCCCTGGCCTAGATATATTCCCAATGAAAGCATGTCTCTTCTTATCATCCATCCACATTTGAGATGATAACATGGACAATAAATGTCAGGAACTTGAGAAAGGACAAATGGAGGTTATCCAGTTTCCTATGTTATCCATTGACTTAAAGTTAAAATTTTTATTTTCTATTTATTAAATCTGTTAACGTTCCTCTAGAGCTTAAAAAATACACATGGTTTGATATCGCACTTCGGTTTTATTTTTTTAACAATTTTTCACAGGTACAGGACATAGAAATATGGAATATTTATATAATTCATATTCTATAACATCTGGCCTGATGTGTTAAAAAGGGGGAAGTTAATACAATAAAGATTCAGTAGCTATTATAAATTGCTGTGTATACTATATTTATATACTATTTAATAATGAAGAAAGCCTGAAGTTAAATGTTATTGTTTATATAATATTTTGCTTTATAAAACATCCTTTAAGATTAATAGAAGTACAGATAGACAAAAATGATAGGGGTCTTTTTATTGGGAAGACAATTATTGCCCAGGAAAAAAATATATAGTTTTAAAATTAAAGAGAGTGTGTAAACATATACCAGAGCAAGAGGAGGAATGAAAAATAGCTATAGATATTAGTTAAAAAACATATTTAATAAGTGTTACAGGGTAATGTATTAGCATTTATGGAAATTTAAAATACAGGCAAGAAAGAATGATGATATCCTTGTTCTGTTTCTGTCCTGGTCAGATTACACCGGAGTGTTATATGTGGATCCTAGAGCTTTGGAATGGGCATACACAAATCAGGTGTTAAGGGCTATTTGATGGTACACTCCAGGAATATTCCATATTATAGTTAGGGTTTTAGGCAGAATAAGAACAGAGACATAGTGTTTATTTTCAAGTAGCTTGAAAGCCACTGTATGGAGTTTATCCTATGTACACTCAAGATGTAGAACCAGGTCCTACCGTGTAGCACAGGGGACTATATTCAATATCCTGCGATAAACTATAATGGAAAAGAATATTAAAAAATGTATATATATGTATAAGTGAATCACTTTGCTGTAGAGCAGAAATTATGCAACATTGTAAAACAACTATACTTCAATAAAATAAATTTTAAAAAGATGTAGACCAGAGATAAGGTGAGGAAGTAAAAAGAACACAAGAACACAGATTACAGGACAGTTAGCAAGGTGGGATGATGTACGTTGGTCAATATAGTCACCACTGAAAGTCTTCAAATATAGGCTAGATGACCTTGGCAATTTTAAAATATGACCCAAAAATCTATTGGGAGGTGGGTCATGACTCCTTCCCCTTGAATCTGGGCTTTGTGACTGCTTGACTAGTGGAATATGGAGAAAGTGATGCTATGGCAGTTTTTAGGCCCTGGCCCTTAAATCTCTTGTTACACTTGCTTTTGTAACTCAACTACCATGCGGTGCAGGAGCTGAAGCCATCTGTGGGGAGCACTATGCAGAGAAGAATTGACAGCTGGCAGCAACTTTTAAGCCTTGTAATTGAACCATCTTGGAAGTGGATCCTCCAGCCCCAATCTAGGTGCCCAAGAATCCCCTTGTATACTTTCCCCTAGTATCCCTGTCACCAAAAAAATCGAGTTTTCTTTATGATTTATTTCAGTCTTAACCATTATTTCATCTCAGGCTGCATCCTACACTAAGGCTGTCTCCTGTCATCTCCTAGGAGGTCTGAGGCAATTCCTAACATTTCTTTCTTGGATGAGCAGCACTTACTCAAAATGTCCTTCTCTCATGTGTTTCCTTGTTACTATTTAAACCTTGATGAAATTATGCTGTTTTTCTTTATTATTCTTAGTGTCTTCCAAGGCACTATCACATGCCTGTTATTTTTCAGCTTTTCCATAACTCAATTTAAAAGTTTCCTTTTTTCATTTTATACCTCTTCCTTTTTTATAGAAAGAGCAGCAGAAAAAAAAAATAAAATGTAGTGGGAAACTGTAAAAAAAAAAAAAAAAACAAAAGAGCAGGCCCTTGGCTTGCTTAACCAAAATCCAACCTGTCAAAAATTCCGTTCAATACAACTATTGGCAGATCAAAATCCTACATCTCTCTTTACAATTACTACTGTTATAACATCTAAGGCTTTGCCTTAGAGAAAGGGAGATATTTCTTCTGATGGTTTTACTTTTCTTATAAAGAAACACTTCTTATATAGAGGTAGCATGGTTATGGTACTGTAATTGGTAATTTATTCATTTAGAAAGCTAGTATGGTATTGTGGGAAGAAAATAGACTCTGATTCAGACAGAACTTGGTTTAATTCTAGCTTTTCCACTAACTAGCTGTATTGTTTCTGGATTTCTGTTAAGTCTCTGTTGCCTCCTACATAAACTGTGGATAACATAATCACTTTGTCAGATAAATGAAAACTGATTGAGGTAATGTATCTAAAGCTCCAAGTGCAGTTTTTAAGTCAGTTGATATTTTAACTATCACAATAAGCCTGTCACCCTTTGATAAAGCTGGGACAGTTTGATATGGAAAGTTATGAGAACATCATATGTGCTCAAAATAAAGTTATTAATTTCAATATAGAATGTTGAGATGTCTAAGAGACGGGTAGAGAATGACAAAGATTAAGGAACTTCTCATTTTAACACTTTTATAAGGGAATTTTGGACTCCTGGAATTTTGTGTATAGAACAATGAGTGTTAGAAAATTACTGATATAAAGATTAGACTTATGGGATCTCTTAAAAGAAAAAATATGTGAAATGATGCAGAATACATTGAGAGATAATCTTGAAGGATGTGAGAATTAAATAGGTATAAAAGCAACAAGCCAATCAACAAGAAAGATGCCACACAATTTAGAATAAGGAAGAAAAAAAGAGTAAGAAGGAGAAAGAATGAGTTTTGGTTTAAGGGAGACATTCTCGAGAAAAAATATTACTTGCAATGAAAAATATATTAACTTTCTTGTTTTGACAGAATTAAACATTTTGATTCATCCTTGACCAAAGAATAACTTGTTGTAGCTAATTAGCCAGTCCAATATCTATTAAATGAAATGTGGATTTAAATATTATTTTGGAATTAGCTATTAATTCCAGAGTGTTTGTGAATTACTTTGAAATTAAGTTTTATTTTATGGGTATTACTTTGAGGAAGAGCAGACATTTTGCAAGAGCAAACACAGGTGAACTCATAACTCACATTTAATCTCACCCTTATTGTAATCACCTGTGAACAGCAGAAGCACCCACAGTGCCTCCTACATATATGTATACTGTCTTGCTTATAATTAATAAGTACCAGAATGAAGCACACTCATGAAAAATGAAGTACTAGCAAAATTATACCATCTGGTATAATGACTCAGTTCAATGGATGGGTAATGAACTGTGAAATATATAGTAAAACATACATTGATCATCTATAACAGAGTATGATAGGAATAAAATGTAAAATTTTGAGGACAAATATAAGAAACCTTTCAAAACACATCTTTATTATAAAATTAAAAACTTTATATTAAAGTTTTATACCTTCAGATGTTTTCTGATAGAAATTTGAACTAGAATTCATAAAATGGAATCAACAGCAGAAATTCATACTGTATCTTTAGTCTACATAGTGGGTGCAGTGCTATAATATATTCAAACAATTATTAAAGTTTTTAGGAATTTTGTGGGCTGATGAACATCACTTTAGTAGCTTGAAATGAGCCATAGAGGGAGTATTTACACCACAGACATTGGTAAAACACCACAAATGAGAACTTGTGCTTCCCTGGAGAGCCAGTTATCAAATATTTACCAGCACTTGATTGGTTATGGAAATAATACTTTCTGTGCTTTAACTGATTAACATTTTCAGAGTTTCCTGTTGGGAAAATCCTTCAGCATGTATGTTAATTTTTAGGTGCTGTTTTATGAGTGATTGATTACTATTATTAATATTTTAATTAAAATATTAAAAAGAGACTGGCTTTTAAGAAAATCAGTGACAGTTTGTCCCATTTTCTTTCTCTCAAACTATCAGATGGGAAAATTAATATCTGAGAGACTTTTGGCAGAAGTGGCCCTAAATTTTATTTTCTAAAAAGTTCAACTTAAAAAAATAATAATTTCCACAGAAATCTTGTACTTAAAAGCATAACATTTTGTTCTAAAAACAAATGTTGACTATTCCTTTAATATAGGGAGCTGTTTTCATTAGGAAAATAGCATAAGGTAAAATTGTTTTGGTTGACATACATTTATATGTGTTAAAAATTTAAAAAGGAAACAATTACTGCTTCATATAAATTTTATTGATATTCTGGTACCTAAAAAGTAATTTTAATTTTAACTAAATGGTATTAACTGCATCTATTTATATAAGAACCAAAAAAATGTTTCCAAGAAGGAAATAATGATCCAAAATCCTGTGTGTCCATGAGAAACATTTACTGTTAGCCTCAGTGGAATTCAACCACTTTTCTATTTGCCAACTTAGCACTTAAAAAATCTAAGCAAATTTTCTTTTGACCTGGGTTTTGGGAATTAACACCTGATTTGACTGATGGGTGGATTGATTGGCATCTGATTAAATACAAAATTTCAGAGAATGCATGTGGCCAAAGCAGCAATTACTTGTGTAGGAATGACACTTTGTCTGAAACTCTGTAATTTAGAGGATGGAAAAAGTTAAATTATGTTTTTTTACCAATTTCCTCCTTACCCCGACTGCACCCATTCCTCAGTAATGTGTTAACATCATCTGCTCTGCTATGCTATGATAGAAAACTTTCTGCTAGATTCTTCAGCAGCCTTCTTGAGTTCATGGCAGACATTGACAGTCTCATGTCTTCGGTCCCTTTCTTCTCTCTTCCTCCTCTCTCCTCTTCTGTAATTCAAGGTGCATATACATTATCTTAGGAACACATTGTTTCTTGATTCCTACTCAACCAAAACCATTAATTATTACTCCATTTATAGGTATGCTGTTGGTGGCAATTTTATGCTAAATATTCATTTAAAAGTTTTAAGATATTTTTATAAGACTATAAGTTACTCCGATAAATCTACGAAGCCAAAGTCAGCATCTCTTACCAATTGGAGAAGAAGTTATGGACAAAATCACTAACTTAGAAAACAATATTGGTTCTATTGTAAAAATGAATCTTTAATATTTATTGCATATTGTCCTAAGTGTTTTATATGTTTAAATTAATCAGATTTTCATAACATCTCTATAGAGAAATTTTCAGTGGCATTCCTGAAATGAGGAATGATGAACTTGAGGCACAGAGAAGACAAATACTTGCTTTAGTTATTAAGCAGATGTGCGAGAATGCAAAACTAGGAATCTAGCTTTATAACTCATGCTCTTAACCACTATGTTATATAGTTTATCTCAAAAGGGCAGATTATCTCAATGCATTTTAGAGAAAGAACATTTCATAAGCACAAACTAAACAATCTAAACTGACATATTTTGATTAAAATATACTTCCTATGGCAGTTATTCAAGCTGAATCTGTGCTTTTGTAGCTCTTCTAGGGAGGCCAACCTGTTTTATTCTAATATGAGCTATAGTTATCCCAATATTCTGCTCTTACTTGGAAGCTGGACAAGTTACAGTCATAGCAAAAATCCTTAGTATGTCCAGAGAAACAGGTGCAAATGAGAGAAAAAGAACAAAAGCCCAATGCAGTGCTAGATTCTAAGGAAAATTACTGCTTATTAGGTTTCCTTTTAGTGCTTCATATTCTTTAGTGAGAGACTATAGTACCCATGGTATTTTCTGTTGCTACTTATGGGGAATTAGATGTTTAGATAAGAGGCTGACCGAAGACTAGTTAGAAATCTATCTCTAAATTTTAATTTAAAGTTGGCAAAATAAAGAAGTTTCTTCCTTCTCCTCCCATAAATTAATATCCCCCAGTTCCTCACTTCCAACCTGTGACTGTTACCTGGTAATTCACAAAAACAGTAACTGAACCAGAATGTTTCCAGACTCGGAGACACAAAAAAAGGGATGAGCAGTTGGGGACACCTGATAAGCAGGGAGTTTTGGAGAAACTTTACATTGATTAGAGTGACCTTATCACCTTATCCAAAAAGCCAAAAAACAAGCTTATAACCACACAGGCAGGAGAGAAGAGCATCTTTATTTCTGGAGAAATGAAAATGTCCTAGAGTAGAGCAAAGTAAAATTTGAAGCATCCCAAGTACAAAATATATCTCACTGCCTGATTGATCATTCTGCAGTGAACTCTAGCAACTGATGAATTGTACCTATTCAGAAAGACCAGCAAATCAGCTTTTCAATGCCTCACTACTAAGTATAAATATATAGCCAAGAATAAACAGACATTTATGGAAAACCTCTAACAGAAGATTAGAGAGCAAAACCAATAAGCTTAAAGTGGAAACTTAAAAGAAGCAGAGATAATGTAGGAAAAAACCCTCTACATAGGAAGCATAACTCATATTCTCAGTGAAATAAAAGAATGTATTTCAGCCTTGAAATGAAAACATGATGTGAGAATTAAGGGACAGTTAGGCAACAATGAAAGCTTTTAGAAATTAGAAATGTGATGGCTAAAAAATAAAAGTTAGTAATAGGATTAGGAGATATGATTAAAGAAATTTCATAGGAAATAAGGAGATGAACAAACAAAGAAACAAAGAAAAGAAAACTGTGGATCAGTCCAGTGGGTCCAATATCTGACAAATAGTCATTCCAGGAAGAGAGGAGAAAACAGGAGAAAAATGATCAAAAGCATTATGAGAAAATCAGATATATGTTTCCATTTGAAATGTCTTAATGAGAACACAGTGAATAAACAAGATAGATATTGGGTAAAATTTCAGGATATACAGGATAAAACAAAGATCCTAAAAGAAGCACATAAAATGAAATAGGAATCGTAATAGGAATTGTAATGGAATCAGACTTCTCAGTAGTTTCAGTAGCAATTTGAGATTATAGAGGACAGTGGAACAATACCTTGAAAGTTTTGTAAATAGAATTTGATAACAGACCAACCCATGTGTGTACATGTAGAGTATAACATTTTAGGGGAGGAAAGGACTGAAAATATTTCTGTATCTTGCATACCTTCTCAGAAAGCTACCAGGGAATGGGTTCTGCCAAAGCAAATAAGAAGACCAAGAAAGAGGGAAAAATAGGATCCATGGTAAAGTACCTTAAACACAACAGAGAAGAGGAGAGAATTTCCAATATGTCATCTGTCTAGAGAATAAAGATCCAGATTGGTTCATGAGAGAATATTCTTTGGGAGGGAGGTCTCTACAAAACCAATAGAATGAGTACATTCAACATAGTTTGTTCATGTGGAAAATTATATGACTGTGGAATGACTTAGATATAGCATATGAAAATGTAAGCAATTATTAATTTAGGGAAAATAGAAAGGCACATGGGTAAAGAAATGTAATCACAGACATTACTTGGTTATAAGTTATAATTATATATACACTGATTATAATTTAAAACTACTACGTTGAGAGAATGGGAGAGGAGAGGAGGTATGTAAGAGAGCTAAGGGTGCATATACCATAATAGGAAGTCAAAAGAGAAAAAATACTGATACATCAAAGGAGATCTTGGTTTCCAATCAGCAGTTTTTACTTGTCAGAAGTGATAAACCCTGTTTGGATCTTGCTAATAACATATTCACTGTTTGTGCCTCCAATGGTGGAACAGATATGTTACTTCCTTCCCTTTCCTCCTTGTTGATACCACCAGCCCTGAGCTGAACCTACTTCTTTTCTTTCAATAGACCCAGGTGAAAGGCTCATTTTAGGACCAGTGATGGGGCTGTCCTGTCAAATAGTACCTGCTTTTGATGATGCTATAGGCAGCAAGTTCCATACAAATTTCTCTGCCTTACAGTATGACAGATCTAGTCAAGGAGCTATAGTAGTATGTAATAAACTTCAGTTATTTATTATGATTGCTGACACAAACTTCAGTAATAAAAGGAGCTTCAGCGGAGGGAAAGTAATTTCCAAATAGAATGAGTGCTAGTTGAGGATGAAAAGAGAAATCTGAAGTGGTATATTTTGCATCACACTCAAGAACCACAGTAGTGCTCAGTAGTAGAGCAAGGAAAATAAATTGTGGATGCCACCAAGACCAGCAGGATAATAGATTGAGGATAAATACAGGAAGGAGGTATATGTGTTTTGAAGTGTCCTTAGTTAAAGGAGTCTAGGGAGCATCTGTCAGGATTAAATATTTTTAAGTCTTTTCCTAGAACGGTCATCATTACAATTACTATTATTGTTATTAGGCAAGGCTGAAACAGAAATGTTAATATTGTATGCTGAGAAATTCCTGGCATGGGAGCTGGAAAGCTAAGTTTGGCTTGATCACCAATCAATGAAAAATTTTTAGCTGATAAACTTGCTTCACTATGCCTTATTTTTCCCTCTTCAAATAATCGAGAGCACCATATAGAAGAAGGTGTTTGGAATCAACATTTAAATCACAGATCCATAAGCATCTAAGGTATATCCGTGATGAATGAGTATATAACTGTATTCAAAACTGTTCCTCAGTAATATCTTCCTTTGTAAAATAATTACAACAGAAATTATTTGTGATTCTCACTTAAAGCTATTCTTATTTATACTGAATAGCTTTCATTTCAAAACAGTTCCCCAGAAGATTTATTAGTCAGAACTCAGTCCATTCTATTCCACTATATTGAAGGATTCCTACCTCAAATCCATTTTTTGGAATAAAGGAAGATGGCAATAAAATATTTCAGGATTCAGCAAATCCCTTAAAATAATGATGAATAAAACAAGAAAAACCTTTAGATTATATATTATTGATGGTTTACCAAATATTAGCAATAATAAAACATTTAAAAATCTGTTTTTGTAAAAAATGAATCACATAATAAAGTCAGTGGAACTGAAGGCTTTATTAAAAATATTCTCTAAGGGCTTCCCTGGTGGCACAGTGGTTGAGAGTCCGCCTGCCGATGCAGGGGACACGGGTTTGTGCCCTGGTCCGGGAAGATCCCACATGCCGCGGAGCGGCTGGGCCCGTGAGCCATGGCCGCTGAGCCTGCGCGTCCGGAGCCTGTGCTCTGCACCGGGAGAGGCCACAACAGTGAGAAGCCCACGTACTGCAAAAAAAAAAAAAAAAAAATTCCTCTCAGCATGACATTTCTAAGTTTGGTTGCTCTCATATTCCTCCTGTGGAGATTAACAGTCCCTAAAGCTTTAACAATTCTGCTTTTGTTCTTAATTATTTTAGATGATCTTAAAATCTTTAACTTTTTGGTCAAGGTCAGCCTTTTATGATTTTTTTCCCAATTCAGTTAAATTTACTGAAGTTCAATGAATATGTACATATACATTTAAGTATCCATATACATATATATTATAAATTTGTATATGTGTGTATTTAGAGACTGAGCAAGCATGTGTGTCTGGAAGGGAGGATTCATCCTGCAATGTAGTAGGAAATGTGATTCAAGTTATATTTGTTCATTAGTAATAATAACTCATTGTTTCGTCAGTTAATGTGTGGGAGGCATTCTACCAAGAACTTTACTTACATTATCTATTTGAGTTTTTATAACAAGGCTAGGGACTATGTATTTTTTTAAATATTTAAGCATGGAGTGGGAAGAATCTTATTCATGATCTCACTTACCATTAAATGTCATAGGGGTTTTAAAGCCAGTCTGTCTGATCAAAAACTGACTTCTTTAGCACTTCGATATACTGCTTTATTCAAGGTGAAGCAGCAATAAAACAAGTGAATATGGAGTCTTTAAAAAAAATTTATGTCTGTGAGAAAGGAAAATAGGAAAGGAAGTATCGTATATCTATTAAACATTGTTATTATAAGATTTGGACTACCTTCCTGAAAAACATCTGGATCATTTCCCACAAGGGAAGAATTTGTTATGAGGAATTAAAGTATAGCAATATTACAGTGACTTCCTTTGAATACAACAAATCAAAAAGCCTTGTGATGATACAACCAAATTAAATATGAAAAACAAGAAAACAGGCTGACTCAATGCTACTGTCACTTATCTATGGCAGCCATGGCAATGCTGTTTTAGAATATAAAATGGAGTTTTTTGCTATATGGGGGAAATTCTTTGCTGTCTTTGTTGCATCTGCTTCAACTTACATTCCTTATTTCTTATTGCTATCATGATAAAGATTATAAAATATTTCAAAATCTTTAGCCATGTAAGTTCCTAGGTGAATTTAGGAAAGCTTTCCAATTGCCACTCATGCTATAGCCTAAAAATATACACTTCGCTCTTAATGAGGAAATGTATCATTTTTCTATAGCTTCATAGATTGAAGGACAGCAACAGATAAAGACCTCAGGTGCCATTTTGGTCATCTTCCTTTCACTGTGATCATCATACAAAATCCTTCTATGGCCCTAAAACTAACTTAGGTACTTAAAAATCAAAAAGTGGTGAAAGAATTATCAAGTAAAACGGAAACTAATAATAATTGGGACAGATGTTCTCAATTATATGTCTACCCTCAACCAGGAAAACTCTTATAGAAAAGGTCGAGAATGTGATACTTTTATGACTAATTACTAATTTTAGATTAAACCTGAGACTTCCATTTATGAACATTATTGATGAGCTGGTATCAGATGAATTATTCTGCCAAAAACAATTAGAAAAGTTGAATAAAATGCAAAATATGTTTGAAGATATTGAAGACCTACCTGAACAAATAGGACTTGAAGAAGCCAGAGCTTTGAGTGTAGTGTTACGAGTTGAATGGTGCCCCCCCACGCATATTTAAAAATCTTAACCCTCAGTGCCTCAGAATATGACCTTATTTGGACATAAGGTCATTGCAATTGTAATTAAGTTAGGAGGAGTTCATATTGGAGTAGGTGGGCCCCTAATCCAATATAACTGGTGTCCTTCTGGAAAAGGGGAAACTTGGGGACAGATGCACACAAAGAGGATGACTTGTAAAAATGAAGGCAGAGATTAGGGTGATACATTTACACACCAGGAACATCAAAGATTTCCAGCAGACAATAAGAAGTTAAGAGAGAGGTCTGGAGTGAATCCTTTCCTCACAGTTCTCAGAAGGAACCAACCCTGCCAGCATCTTGATTTTGGACTACTAGTCTCCAAAATTGTAAGACAATAAATTTCTGTTTTTTAGGCCACCCAATTTGTGGCACTTTGTTACAGAAGTCCTAACAAACTAATACAAGTAGGGAAATACATTGAGGTATCATGTTTTGCCTCAAAGCATTTTCTGATAAATAAATACTGTAAAGCCAAAAAGGTAAATAAAAAGCTAAGCAGAAAACAGAAAATAGGAGATTGGAAAACTGAGCCAAGTGTTTGATACATTCATGTGACTAGGGAGACAAACTTTGGTATTCAGGTCTTCCAAATGAGCCAAGCTTGATGGGCCAAAATTCAGGAGAGAAAGGAAAATCATTGATCTTACCTAATGCTTTTCCTTCAAAGGCAGTTTGAGATTTGTAAATGGGGCAAGAGAAAAGAAGAAAGAGGCAGCACAGTTGCTAGAATCCAAGCAGGACTATTGACAATCTTACAGTGCTGGAGAGATCTAAAAAATGGAGTTTAGGATCCTCAGTGGAGAAGTACTGTGAAAAACGCACCGAATTTTCAATTAGAGATGTAGCACAGAAATAAGTTGAACAGGAAATAGAAAAGTCCTCAAGTTTCACATTAGCTCAATTCCAGATGAAAATTACTGTGATTTCCCCTATTTTAATTATCTGTCAAAAATAAAAGTACATCCTCTTTGGAAGTTCAATTCCTTACAGCCAGAATTATAAACACTGTTTTCTAATATACCAAAGAAACAACTTTCCATAGTTTTATGAGAAGAAATTTATAAATGTTTTTTTCCCCAGAAGTCAAGTTCTCTTTAGGAAATTAAGGCAACTATGATATACAACAAGTTAGCTATCAAGGAAGCATATATATAATTTTCTTCTTATTCTAAAAACGGTATTTTTTAGTGGTCTAAAGGATATTTTTTAGTGCTCTAAAATACCTTTGTAATATTATAAATTGGGACATTAATACTAACTTTATTGAAATATAATTCACGTTTTAATCTTCTCTTCTTGTTGCTGATTATTTGAATTTTACCTCATCTTTCTTTTATTTCATCTTTCCCCAAGAGAAAAAAATAAAGCAAACAATATTATTTGATAAAGAAAAGAGAAAGATAAAACAACCTGCCTAAATTCTTCCAGGTTTATTTGGGAAACATGAAATAAACTTATCAAATACTGAAGTTTATAATTTCAACTTTATAAAAGAAATTTTTCAGAGACAACACATATATGTGTTTTGTTATATAAGTATAGGACCATTTTATTTTATAAAGAATAGAGTGAGGTACATTTGTTTAAATTATACTTTCTCAAGCATTTCTTTAGCTATATCTCTATTGAGATCTATCAGAAACATTAGATACTCAGTACATATATGCCAAATTAATGAATGGATGAATGACATTACACTGTAATATTTGTCAAGGTTCAGAATAATTAATGGTATTGGAAACCATCTTTTAAAAGGGAAAGAGGAGGGCTTCCCTGGTGGTGCAGTGGTTGAGAGTCCACCTGCCAATGCAGGGGACACGAGTTCGTGCCCGGTCCGGGAGGATCCCACATGCTGTGGAGCGGCTGGGCCCGTGAGCCATGGCCACTGAGCCTGCGCGACCGGAGCCTGTGCTCCGCAATGGGAGAGGCCACAACAGTGAGAGGCCCGCGTACCGCAAAAATAAATAAATAAATAAATAAAAGGGAAAGAGGAGAAAATCCCTACCTAAAGAAAGTAAGAAGGAAATGGCAAGTTTCCAAGAAAATGCATTTTAATTCCATCTTAGGCCTGAATTAAGACAAAAGCTGCCTGCTGTCTCGAAAAGTCACTTGTAGATTATAGCAACCAGAATTTATGTTAGTCTGGGCGTTCTGAACAGGACTGTTGGTTAACATTTTGCACCCTATGCTTTGTTCCCCCTGTTTACCCTCGTGTCCATTTCTCTCAAAGAGTGCCATTCCTGTCAGCAGCTTCACGAAACCTGGAACTGACCACTTAAACAACCCATTCATCAATGACCAAACCAAAATGCAGGTCCATCAGGAAGCTCTTCTTGATCTTCCCAACTACAACTGACCTCTCCTTCATCTGAATATTCCTGACACTTTGTTCCTCTATCGAGCTGCTGAATCCATTGCCATTTCCTCCACTTCCCTTTCTAGTTGTGATCTCAGAGAGACAGCAGTGAGCGGTCCTGAAGAGAGATCTTAGTTCCCTGCCCAGGAATTAGACCTGGGTAGCCTGGATGAAAACCAGGAATCCTAACCACTAGATCCCCAGGGGCTAGAGGATACAAGCAAAGTGTCCCTGGCTCTCTACCCCGTTTGAAATCAAGAATATTTCAAGGAGGCAAAAACTGTAAAAACAGGTACAAAATTTATTATGAGAGACACAGCATAACATGTGAGAGAGCACACAGAGAAACAGTTTATTTATTTAAGTCAGAAGCTAGGTAGAAACACACAACCAGAGAGAAAGGGTATGGGTGTCCCTTCTAATGAAGAGGAGTGTGGGCGTCCTGAATGAGGAGCACAGTAAAGAGGTGATTTAAATCACTTATGTAGGACAGTCCTTCTGGGTCTTTGTCTACATTTGGCCAGTTGTCTTATTTCTTTTTTTTACACCTGAATAGTCCCAGGACCCTCCCCAAGATGTGTGCGCAACTTTTCTGCTAAGATGGATCCCACCCCAGCAGCCTGTGCGTGCATGTCCACACTTCTTATGTGGTGGTGCCCCCTCCTCCCTTTTTTTGACCCCCAATGAGACTTTCTGTGCATGTGCAGACAAGGAAGTTTTCCTTGACCTCAGGAGTGGGCACCATATCTCTTTACTTCAGCAGAACTCAGCTTCTGCCACTAGCTTTGTCCTTGGAGTGTCTGGATGAGAACAAAGCTTCAGTTTTACTCCAGCTGACAAACACTAGCTGTCCAGCCCAGGGACCCACCTATCTCCTACCTCAGTTCAGCCTTAAAAAGGACCACTGCTTCAGAAGAAATATCACTCTTTGGTATCTAACTTGTAATATTTCAGAGTTAGAGAGGAAAGAATTTTGCTAGTGAAGAATATTTTAGTATTCTTAATTTAATTCTAAAACTATTTTTAGAGCAGTGCATACAAAGCTAGAAATGGAGAATTGCAAGGACAGGGATATGCATTTGCTTTTCATTGGAAAGTTAATCAATTTGTTAATTTAGTGCAAGAGCCTCAAGAGTTCAAAAGTGTGAACAAGATAAAAATTATGAGAAGAAGAGATATATACAAAGAATAAGAGAAATTTGGGAGGTTGTGGGAATGGTGGTGAAGGTAGTGATGTAGTAGGTCATTCAAGAAAGAGAGTAACTACATTCATGGAATGGTAAGTGTGTGATTAATAAGAGAAGGCTGAGTATTCAAAATATATCCAAGTGGTCTAGCCCTTTCTTTTCTACATTCAGTATATTGATAATTTCTAAAGGCAGAGGCAACTAAGAAAAGCAGATGTTAGAATAGAATGGCAAAACAGAATAATACACACAACTCTTAAGAGGAAAAATAAAAAGGGAGAAATATTACTGTTTCATAAGAAGTCTTCTCAAACTTTATTTAGTTTTTAGTTCTTTGTTCTGTCAGTTATTTTTATGGATCAGGAAAAAGCTGAGCAAAGAAGCATGGAAACAAGATCAAAGCTTCTCATTTTAAAGTCAGGAAAATAGACAGCTGATTTTGACCCAAATCCTAGCAGACGCTACACAGGAGCAGGACTTTATCCCTCAGGGAGCAAAGGTCTTGCTCTGAGTCTGAAGGTCTAAAAAATTCATCCTATATGATGGACAATGAATATGGCTTCATCCTTCTCCCAGAAATTCAGGACACATCCATGCTATTTTTTTTTTTATATTTATTTACTTATTTATTTGGCTGCACCAGGTCTTGGTTGTGGCTGGCAGGGTCCTTAGTTATGGCATGTGAACTCTTAGTTGCAGCATGCATGCGGGATCCAGTTCCCTGACCAGGGAGCAAACCCGGGCCCCCTGCATTGGGAGCACAGAGTCTTAACCACTGCGCCACCAGGGAAGTCCCATCCGTGCTATTTTTAATATAAATTAGATTAATCAGAGATTCATTTATTCCAAGTAAACTGTTCTAAGGCCCTGTGAAGGAGCAACTACCTGGGGATCTGAAGGTCTTCAGTTCAAATCCCAGCAGAGGGAAATCTGTTTCCTTTTAAACAGTGAAAAGTGTTCCTTTCTAGGAAAAAAAAAAAAAAACAAGAGCAGAATTCTCAGTCTCCATCATTACAAGGTATGGACTGGTATTTGAATATTTTCAGTTTTTTTCCACTCTCAAGTAAATTTTAATAAATGGTTCTGGAAGTAACAACTATTATAAAGAATTATAAAGAAGAGCACAAAAGCATAGCTAAAAACAAAATTCAAAACAAAACAAGAAACATAAAGACAGACAAAACTTGACAGAAATTAAAAATATACAATATATGGGATTTGTTTAAGGGGGCTTCTCCTGTTTTTACTCCCTACCTCTACTGCCATGCACATGTTAATATATAAATTGTTTTGTACTTTTAAGATGCCTGTGTGGGAAGAATGATTCTCTAAGGTAAGCACCTTGGCCCTTTCATACATGCCTTCCTGCTCCATCATTTTCAATCTACCATAAGTCCATCCCTGCCTGACTTCCCAATCAGGGAACTTGGAAGACATGTTGAAATGCTCAGTGAGAACCTAGCTCTTGAACCTGGTGTTTACAGATCATACACTGCTGTGTAAACCTCTCTGCTCCAGTGCTCATCTTTCCTCTGAGGGAACTTAAGACCTGTCCCTTTGTTTTGCCTTCCCTAGGCTCTGGGCCACCCATCACCTGGTACCATGAAATGAAACATCAGAAATCACTTGCTTCATTCAGGCTTCCTACTGATTTTGTTTTAGAGATGGGGGTACAGTTGTCTCTGAGTCATTAAGTAAGAATGTTAAGGGTATGTGTGTCTGCCCTCCCAAAGCATGTTCTAGTGATGACAGAAAATCAGGAGGGCCAAGCCCAGAAGTTAGTTTTCGAAGTCTAGCAGGTTGTTATTGGAACAAAGTCTCTCATTCCACCAAAAAAACTGGTAATCATAGCAGTTAAAGGGAGTTTTCATAGCTTTGAGAGTGCAGAGCCCATTTTCAGAGGAAACCAAAAGAAATAACAAAACTGAGTCCCAGTTTGTGCTCTCAGTCAGATTGCCACAGCCAGGGTGTCACCAGGGCTACTTTCAAAAGGTTTACAAAGAGTATTTAGAACACCTTTGCATGTGCCTCTTGCTGTCTCTCAGGGGAAACAGTCATTTCCAATTGAACCCATAAAGTACCTGTCAAAACCTGATTTTCTGTAGAACGTTGATAAACACTGGAGCACAAATGCAGCGACGAATATTCTACCAACATATCCATATGTGAACTACTTTGGAATTATTCTTGTTCAGCGCTAAAAATGTTTCCGTTGGAAAAGAGCATACAATGAAATGGGCTGAGTCTCACATTCTTAGTGAGAAGTACACAGCATGATGAGCTTATGGGGATGAGAAAGTGATAAGGCACTATGGTCGAGTGTCATTTGTGATGAAGAAAAGTGCCCTTAGCCTTTCATTATCTTTTCTTCAACCATGGTTAGGAATTCTGATGGATGTTGGGTACATGGACTTTTTCTTCAGTGCAAGAGAAAAAAAGCAACAAGTGTAAACAAACTGGCAAAAAAAAAATCAAGGAAATAAAATAGCAATGGGACTTAGAAACTTGCTTGCCACTACTACTTAGCATAGAGGCCAATGGTGGCTCACAGGTCACGATGATATTTGCAACCAAAAATTTCAGCTGTGTGTCCCCATGTCTTGAGCCATGTTGTTCCTTTTCCCGAAGTGTTTTATCTCTCCACCTGTGACGTCCATGGGCATGCACTTCTCAGATCTCCCTTGAAGAGAGAACTTGAGGTTCTCTCTGACTGTCAGCCCTTTGGGAACCAGCACAACACTCACCAAGCCATACTCTTCTTGGGCTGCTCCCAACCAGTGCCTGATTGCAGCTTCCTGTAATGAACAGTCTTTGCTCTGAACCTTCCCTTTCAGCCTGACTGAGACTTTCTCAGGGCTTCACTGCAATTTGTAGCTCTTCCTACTCAATCCTCTGATGTACCCTCTCTCCTTTCATAGGTATCTTCTCTGAATCACTTTCTAGAGCTTCTTTCTACCTACCCTTGCTACCTTTCCCTCTATCCTTCATAGGCATTCGCCCAATAAATCTCTTGCGCATTTAATTCCCTCTTGATGTTGCTTCTCAGAGTAGCACACACCCTGAGCTGGCACACACTCCATAGCAGATCGCGTTACTCATGAAAAGTCAAGGCCAAGCTCAAATGCCACTACTACCTTCATGAACTTTCCTTTAATCCTTCTGATTGGTTCTAATATCTTATTCCTTGAAACCCTTCCCACAAGAAAAATTTGTATTTTTTATGTGTTATAAAACTATCTTAATTTATCCATTGCTTTATTTCTCTGATTAGAAGATAGACCCTGTTGTGCCACTTTTAAAATATTTATTCCTTCACACTGTTTACCACACTACCTGACATATAGGAGGCATTCATCACCTCTTTGTTCAATTTAATCAAATGGATTTTTATCTTACTTAATATGGTGCTTACACTACTGGAAAGTAACTTGGACGGCCTGCTGGTTTTCTTCAATGCACATCATTTTCAATAGGCAAACTCTCTCCCTTTATTACTTCTGTGGTATCTTCTTAATGTCCCAACTTAATTGTTTTTCAGTAAGGATTAGAAGATTCAGAATTATTTTTTGCAATATGTCCACTCATCCTTCTATGTGCTTGGTCCTGTGCTAGGTAAAAACACCAAGATGAAAAAGACATGGTCCCTATCTTCAAATAGCTTAGAGTATAGTAGTAAAGACTAGTATGCAAAGAAATATGTTAATAAAAAACTTGAAGTTTCATGACATGTCTGTAAAAAAATCAGCAGTTGCATAAATAGGGGATGGCCAATCCTACATGTGAAATCAGGGAAGTCTTCATAGATCTGATAATATTTTACATGAGTCTTAGAAAATCTGTGGGAACTCATAGAAAAGAGGAGCATTATGCAGTGAATGCTGTGAATCGCCCCCTCTCCTCATACCCCCTTGAATAAGGCAGGACTTGCTCCCCCCACTGATAAGAGTTCTGCAAGATGGCCCTCAGCTGACAGTCCTGTTTGCAATGACCTCCAGTTAAAAACATAAAGAAAAACCAAAAACTGCCTTGCTTAAAGTTGTGTCTCCTGTAGGGATAACCTAGAGCGGACAGCTGTTCAGTGTGTGGGTTTAAAAGCCTAGACTTCTCACCCTTAGCTCGGGACAACTTTGAAGATCCGTTCCAACTAAAGAAATCCCTGTGGGGGTGGCTGACCACTTTGCTGGGACTGAATCACACACTATTTCCCTCTTCCCAGTCCTTCCTTCCATAGGTTTTAAAACCAAGAAGAATCCTGCATGCTAATTGCATCTCAGAATCTGCTTTTCAGAGAACCCAAACTACAACAAGTACATTCAGTCCAGGCAGGGGCAAGCAGGGCAAGCCGAAAGCATGGTTATAAAATGGTAGTTTGGAGTACCACAATATTCTGGAAATGGCCTCCCAGCTCCCTGCATGTTTTTTTTATATATATATATATATATGTATATACACACACACACACATACATACATACATATATATATATATTTTGCTTTGTTTTTAACTTTTTTTCTGATATAATAAACACATATACAGAAAAGTGTCTTTATCAGCATTAAAATCTTTTCCTTTTCATATGTATTTTTTCCTACTGTTATGTGGCAAGGAATATTCTAGGAAGGTCCTGCAAATCATCTAGTATTTTGTATTGTCCATACTACTTTCACATTCTGTGAATGGAACATTTGAGTAAGGAGGAAATGATGCAGCAAAACTTCTTCCTTTGATTTTAGTAACATCCCAATAGAACTAAATACATAATTGCTCCATTGGTTTTTATTCTCTCAATGATTCATTAAAAAAAAACAAAAAAAGATCCCTGTAATGCAAACAGTTAAACTGAATTAGAGTTGTCCAGCTAGACACATGCTCATAGATCAGCTCAGCCCACCAACCTCATGAAACTGTAACCTCAGAGAAGAGAATTCCCCTACTTGGAAAACTACTATAGTGTGTTCATCTGTACTTTGTACCTCATCACTCATTTTAGTAAAAATACAACTCTAGGAAGAACACACATCAAAAGTTGCAGCAGTCCAACTTGGGGCAATGCTGACATAAAATTCCTGAGTAGAAGAGGCACATGGATCACAGGACAATATAACGTAACATACTTTTTTTTTTTATTCCTCCTGTGTTATAATGTCTTATGCTAACATCATTATTTGAAGTTGCACCTATTGAAACAGGAAGAGCATTGCTTTTCAAAGCAAGATGAAAATTGAGCAAGTGATTATACTGAAAGCTGGTGGGAGGCTAATTTTGGCTGAAACAGGAGAAATAGGAGAGTCGGTCACTTTATTGGACTCTGAAAGTCACAAAGATGTCCTCAAATAACCATATATTTTTATTTCCTTTAAAAAAAAGCCTCAATTTATTATTTTTAATTACTACAACTGTTTGAAGGTGATGAAGTACAATAAATAAAAAATACATTCAATGCATTTTCTGAAAACCAGTGAGGTCAGCAAAATATTTTTTCAGGGAAATTACATATATGAGTAATTTCTATACCTATTTTTGTTATCATTATGAGTCCTAGGTTATATAAGAACTGAGACCTATAGCCTATCACTGTCTGAATATTTCCTAAAAGTACTATTTTTCAATTTCAGAAAATATAACCAGATACACCCCCAGATTTACATATGTAAAATAACATATCCTTAGGGAAATTCTCTAGTATATTTCCCCTCTCATCCTTTTTGCTTCTTTTTTTTTTTTAACGTCTTTATTGGAGTATAATTGCTTTACAATGGTATGTTAGCTACAGCTTCACAACAAAATGAATCAGTTATATACATACATATATTCCCATATCTCTTCCCGCTTGTGTCTCCCTCCCTCCCACCCTCCCTATCCCACCCCTCCAGGCGGTCACAAAGCACCGAGCTGATCTCCCTGTGCTATGCGGCTGCTTCCCACTAGCTATTTACCTTACGTTTGGTAGTGTATATATGTCCATGCCTCTTTATCGCTTTGTCACCGTTTACCCTTCCCCCTCCCCATAACCTCAAGTGCATTCTCTAGTAACTCTGTGTCTTTATTCCTGTTTCACCCCTAGGTTTTTCATGACATTTTTTTTTTTAAATTCCATATATATGTGTTAGCATACGGTATTTGTCTCTCTCTTTCTGACTTACTTCACTCTGTATGACAGACTCTAGGTCTATCCACCTCATTACAAATAGCTCAATTTTGTCTCTTTTTATGGCTGAGTAATATTCCATTGTATATATGTGCCACATCTTCTTTATCCATTCATCCGATGACGGGCATTTAGGTTGTTTCCATCTCCAGGCTATTGTAAATAGAGCTGCAATGAACATTTTGGTACATGACTCTTTTTGAATTATGGTTTTCTCAGGGTATATGCCCAGTAGTGGGATTGCTGGGTCATATGCTAGTTCTATTTGTAGCTTTTTAAGGAACCTCCATACTGTTCTCCACAGTGGCTGTATCAATTTACATTCCCACCAACAGTGTAAGAGGGTTCCCTTTTCTCCACACCCTCTCCAGCATTTATTGTTTCTAGATTTTTTGATGATGGCCATTCTGACTGGTGTGAGATGATATCTCATTGTAGTTTTGATTTGCATTTCTCTCATGATTAGTGATGTTGAGCATTCTTTCATGTGTTTGTTGGCACTCTGTATATCTTCTTTGGAGAAATGTCTATTTAGGTCTTCTGCCCATTTTTGGATTGGGTTGTTTGTTTTTTTGTTATTAAGCTGCATGAGCTGCTTATAAATTTTGGAGATCAATCCTTTGTCAGTTGCTTCATTTGCAAATATTTTTTCCCATTCTGAGGGTTGTCTTTTGGTCTTCTTTATGGTTTCCTTTGCTGCGCAAAAGCTTTTAAGTTTCATTAGGTCCCATTTGTTTACTCTTGTTTTTATTTCCATTTCTCTAGGAGGTGGGTCAAAAAAGGACCTTGCTGTGATTTATGTCATAGAGTGTTCTGCCTATGTTTTCCTCTAAGAGTTTGATAGTTTCTGGCCTTACATTTAGGTCTTTAATCCATTTTGAGCTTATTTTTGTGTATGGTGTTAGGGAGTGATCTAATTTCATACCTTTACATGTAGCTGTCCAGTTTTCCCAGCACCACTTATTGAATAGGCTGTCCTTTCTCCACTGTACATTTCTGCCTCCTTTGTCAAAGATAAGGTGACCATATGTGCGTGGGTTTATCTCTGGGCTTTCTATCCTGTTCCATTGATCTATCTTTCTGTTTTTGTGCCAGTACCATACCGTCTTGATAACTGTAGCTTTGTAGTATAGTCTGAAGTCTGGGAGCCTGATTCCTCCAGTTCCTTATTTCGTTCTCAAAATTGCTTTGGCTATTAGGGGTCTTTTGTGTTTCCATACAAATTGCAAAATTTTTTGTTCTAGTTCTGTGAAAAATGCCAGTGGTAGTTTGATAGGGATTGCATTGAATCTATAGATTGCTTTCGGTAGTAGAGTCATTTTCACAATGTTGATTCTTCCAATCCAAGAACATGGTATATCTCTCCATCTATTTGTATCGTCTTTAATTTCTTTCATCAGTGTCTTATAATTTTCTGCATACAGACCTTTTGTCTCCTTAGGTAGGTTTATTCCTAGATATTTTATTCTTTTTGTTGCAATGGTAAATGGGAGTGTTTTCTTGATTTCACTTTCAGATTTTTCATCATTAGTATATAGGAATGCCAGAGATTTCTGTGCATTAATTTTGTATCCTGCCACTTTACCAAATTCATTGATTAGCTCTAGTAGTTTTCTGGTAGCATCTTTAGGGTTCTCTATGTATAGGATCATGTCATCTGCAAACAGTGACAGCTTTACTTCTTCTTTTCCGATTTGGATTCCTTTTATTTCCTTTTCTTCTCTGATTGCTGTGGCTAAAACTTCCAAAACTATGTTGAATAAGAGTGGTGAGAGTGGGCAACCTTGTCTTGTTCCTGATCTTAGTGGAAATGCTTTCAGTTTTTCACCATTGAGGATGATGTTTGCTGTGGGCTTGTCATATATGGCCTTTATTATGTTGAGGAAAGTTCCCTCTATGCCTACTTTCTGCAGGGTTTTTATCATAAATGGGTGTTGAATTTTGTCAAAAGCTTTCTCTGCATCTATTGAGATGATCATATGGTTTTTCTCCTTCAGTTTGTTAATATGGTTTATCACATTGATAGATTTGCGTATATTGAAGAATCCTTGCATTCCTGGAATAAACCCCACTTGATCATGGTGTATGATCCTTTTAATGTGCTGTTGGATTCTGTTTGCTAGTATTTTGTTGAGGATTTTTGCATCTATGTTCATCAGTGATATTGGCCTGTAGTTTTCTTTCTTTGTGACATCCTTGTCTGGTTTTGGTATCAAGGTGATGGTGGCCTCATAGAAGGAGTTTGGGAGTGTTCCTCCCTCTGCTATATTTTGGAAGAGTTTGAGAAGGATAGGTGTTAGCTCTTCTCTAAATGTTTGATAGAATTCGCCTGTGAAGCCATCTGGTCCTGGGCTTTTCTTTGTTGGAAGATTTTTAATCACAGTTTCAATTTCAGTGCTTGTGATTGGTCTGTTCATATTTTCTATTTCTTCCTGATTCAGTCTTGGCAGGTTGTGCATTTCCAAGAATTTGTCCATTTCTTCCAGATTGTCCATTTTATTGGCATAGAGTTGCTTGTAGTAATCTCTCATGATCTCTTTTATTTCTGCAGTGTCAGTTGTTACCTCTCCTTTTTCATTTCTAATTCTATTGATTTGAGTCTTCTCCCTTTTTTTCTTGATGAGTCTGGCTAGTGGTTTATCTATTTTGTTTATCTTCTCAAAGAACCAGCTTTTAGTTTTATTGATCTTTGCTATTGTTTCCTTCATTTCTTTTTCATTTATTTCTGATCTGATTTTTATGATTTCTTTCCTTCTGCTAGCTTTGGGGTTTTTTTTGTTCTTCTTTCTCTAATTGCTTGAGGTGCAAGGTTAGGTTGTTTATTCGAGATGTTTCCTGCTTCTTAAGGTGGGCTTGTATTGCTATAAACTTCCCCCTTAGAACTGCTATTGCTGCATCCCACAGGTTTTGGGTCGTTGTGTCTCCATTGTCGTTTGTTTCTAGGTATTTTTTGATTTCCTCTTTGATTTCTTCAGTGGTCACTTCATTATTAAGTAGTGTATTGTTTAGCCTCCATGTGTTTGTATTTTTTACAGATCTTTTCCTGTAATTGATATCTAGTCTCATGGCGTTGTGGTCAGAAAAGATACTTGATACAATTTCAATTTTCTTAAATTTACCAAGGCTTGATTTGTGACCCAAGATATGATCTATCCTGGAGAATGTTCCATGAGCACTTGAGAAAAATGTGTATACTGTTGTTTTTGGATGGAATGTCCTATAAATATCAATTAACTCCATCTCGTTTAATGTATCATTTAAAGCTTGTGTTTCCTTATTTATTTTTATTTTGGATGATCTGTCCATTGGTGAAAGTGGGGTGTTAAAGTCCCCTACTATGAATGTGTTACTGTCGATTTCCCCTTTTATGGTTGTCAGTATTTGCCTTATGTATTGAGGTGCACCTAAGTTGGGTGCATAAATATTTACAATTGTTATATCTTCCTCTTGGATCGATCCCTTGATCATTATGTAGTGTCCTTCTTTGTCTCTTCTAATAGTCTTTGTTTTAAAGTCTATTTTGTCTGATATGAGAATTGCTACTCCAGCTTTCTTTTGGTTTCCATTTGCATGAAATACCTTTTTCCATCCCCTTACTTTCAGTCTGTATGTGTCTCTAGGTCTGAAGTGGGTCTCTTGTAGACAGCAAATATATGGGTCTTGTTTTTGTATCCATTCAGCCAATCTGTGTCTTTTGGTGGGAGCATTTAGTCCATTTACATTTAAGGTAATTATCGATATGTGTGTTCCCATTCCCATTTTCTTAATTGTTTTGGGTTCGTTATTGTAGGTCCTTTCCTTCTTTTGTGTTTCTTGCCTAGAGAAGTTCCTTTAGCAGTTGTTGTAGAGCTGGTTTGGTGGTGCTGAACTCTCTCAGCTTTTGCTTGTCTGTAAAGGTTTTAATTTCTCCATCAAATCTGAATGAGATCCTTGCTGGGTAAAGTAATCTTGGTTGCAGGTTTTTCTCCTTCAACACTTTCAATATGTCCTGCCACTCCCTTCTGGCTTGCAGAGTTTCTGCTGAAAGATCAGCTGTTAACCTTATGGGGATTCCCTTGTGTGTTATTTGTTGTTTTTCCCTTGCTGCTTTTAATATGTTTTCTTTGTATTTAATTTTTGACAGTTTGATTAATATGTGTCTTGGCATATTTCTCCTTGGATTTATCCTGTATGGGACTCTCTGTGCTTCCTGGACTTGATTAACTATTTCTTTTCCCATATTAGGGAAGTTTTCAACTATAATCTCTTCAAATATTTTCTCAGTCCCTTTCTTTTTCTCTTCTTCTTCTGGAACCCCTATAATTCGAATGTTGGTGCGTTTAATGTTGTCCCAGAGGTCTCTGAGACTGTCCTCAGTTCTTTTCATTCTTTTTTCTTTTTTCTGCTCTGCAGTAGTTATTTCCACTATTTTATCTTCCAGGTCACTTATCCGTTCTTCTGCCTCAGTTATTCTGCTATTGATCCCATCTAGAGTATTTTTCATTTCATTTATTGTGTTGTTCATCGTTGCTTGTTTCATCTTTAGTTCTTCTAGGTCCTTGTTAACTGATTCTTGCAATTTGTCCATTCTATTGTCCATTCTATCTCCAAGATTTCGGATCAACCTTACTATCATTATTCTGAATTCTTTTTCAGGTAGACTGCCTATTTCCTCTTCATTTGTTAGGTCTGGTGGGTTTTTGTCTTGCTCCTTCATCTGCTGTGTGTTTTTCTGTCTTTTCATTTTGCTTATCTTACTGTGTTTGGGGTCTCCTTTTTTGCAGGCTGAAGGTTCGTAGTTCCTGTTGTTTTTTGTGTCTGTCCCCAGTGGCTAAGGTTGGTTCAGTGGGTTGTGTAGGCTTCCTGGTGGAGGGTACTAGTGCCTGTGTTCTGGTGGATGAGGCTGGATCTTGTCTTTCTGGTGGGCAGGTCCACGTCTGGTGGTGTGTTTTAGGGTGTCTGTAGACTTACTATGATTTTGGGCAGCCTCTCTGCTAATGGGTGGGGTTGTGTTCCTGTCTTGCTAGTTGTTTGGCATAGGATGTCTAGCACTGTAGCTTGCTGGTCGTTGAGTGAAGCTGGGTGCTGGCGTTGAGATGGAGATCTCTCGGAGATTTTTGCTGTTTGATATTATGTGCAGCTGGGAGGTCTCTTGTGGACCAGTGTCCTGAAGTTGGCTCTCCCACCTCAGAGGCACAGCAGTGACTCCTGGCTGCAGCACCAAGAGCCTTTCATCCACAGGGCTCCTTAATTTGGGATGATTCGTTGTCTATTCAGGTATTCCACAGATGCAGGGTATATCAAGTTGATTGTGGAGCTTTAATCCGCTGCTTCTGAGGCTGCTGGGAGAGATTTCCCTTTCTCTTCTTTGTTCTCACAGTTCCCAGGGGCTCAGCTTTGGATTTGGCCCCGCCTGTGCGTGTAGGTCGCCGGAGGGCGTCTGTTCTTTGCTCAGACAGGACGGGGTTAAAGGAGCCGCTGATTCGGAGGCTCTGGCTCACCCAGGCCGGGGGTAGGGAGGGTCACGGAGTGCGGGGCGGGCCTGCAGCGGCAGAGGCCGGCGTGACGCTGCAGCCTGAGGGCGCCGTGCGCTCTCCCGGGGGAGCCGTCCCTGGATCCCGGGACCCTGGCAGTGGCGGGCTGCACAGTCTCTCCGGAAGGGCGTGTGGCTAGTGGCCTGTGCTCGCACACAGGCCTCCTGACGGCGGCAGCAGCGGCCTCAGCGTCCCATGTCCGTCTCTGGGCTCCGCAATCTTAGCCTCGGCTCGCGCCCGTCCCTGGAGCCCTCTCAAGCAGCGCTCTTAATCCCCTCTCCTCGTGCACCAGGAAACAAAGAGGGACGTAAAAGTCTCTTGCCTCTTTGGCAGGTCCAGACCCCTCCCCGGACTCTCTCCCGGCCAGCCGCGGCGCACCAACGCCCTGCAGGCTGTGTTCACGCCGCCAACCTCAGTCCTGTCCCGGCGCTCCGACAAAAGCCGGAGCCTCAGCTCCCAGTCCCGCCCGCCCCGGCGGGCGAGCAGACAAGCCTCTCGGCTGGTGAGTGCCGGTCGGCCCGATCCTCTGCGCTGGAATCTGGCCGCTTTGCCCTCCGCACCCCTGTTGCTGTGTTCTCCTCCGCGGCTCCCAAGCTCCCCCACTCTGCCTCCCGAAGTCTCCACCCGCGAAGGGGCTTCCTAGTGTGTGGACACTTTTCCTCCTTCACAGCTCTCTCCCGCTGGTGCAGGACCCGTCCCTATCCTTTTGTCTCTGTTTAGTTTTTTCTTTTGCCCTAACCAGGTACGTGGGGGGTTCCTTGCCTTTTGGGAGGTCTGAGGTCTTCTGCCAGTGTTCAGTAGGTGCTCCGTAGGAGTTGTTCCACGCGTAGATGTACTTCTGGTGTATCTGTGGAGAGGAAGGTGATCTCCGCGTCTTACTCTTCCGCCATCTTCCCGGAAGTCCCCCTTTTTGCTTCTTTTAAGAAAAAAAAATTTCCTCTCTGAATTCTATAGAAGTTTTTTGGCTAGTTTTTTTTACTCAAAAGTAGATTTCAATCTACTATTAGAATTTTTCCCCTTGAAATCCATTCTTTTTTTTTTTTAACAGCTTTACTGGAGTATAATTGCTTTACATTGTTGTTAGTTTCTGCTGTATAACAAAGTGAATCAGCTATACATATACGTATATTAATTGTAGGTTATCTTTTTGTTCCCATTTTTCTTTTTTTGTCTTCCTCTCAACTATATTTATATATCTTTAAATCAGCAACATCCTTGAATTTTGTTCATTTCCTACAGTTGGGATTTGATTCTTGAAAATCAAACTGATTGCAGGCTCAGCCCTGGAGATGTATTCTGGCATCATCATTTTACATAATGTTAGAGAAATGTGGGAGAGAAAGATGCATTTTGGGGGTGGTATGTACACAAGATGCAAATGAAGGAGATCTAGGCAAAGCAAAACAGGGTGATTCTAATTTAGTGCTCCAATTAGTTTTGCAGATAGCTAGACACTTGTCTCTCATTTTCAATCACTCCTCTGTTTGTAGAGCACTTTGATGGGCTGTCTTGATAGCAAAATTATAGGCAATTAAATTTAGAGGGCTAATTTTTCCAATGATTTCAACTTCAGAAAAATAAAATGGGAGATCACTTAAATATATCTTATAAAATGAAACAGTATTGTTTCAATGGATCAAAAGCTTTGTCTGTTAGAGAGTAAAAGAGCCAGCCTCCGGCATCAATCACATTTTTCTTGAGAAACAGAACTTTTCAGCTCTTGAGGCTTCATCACAGAAAAATGATTCCACCTCTCTGCTGTAATGCTTGCTTCAAGATGTGAGGATGGAGAGGTATTTGGCAGCAGCTGTTAACCCACCTGCAGAGAAAACTTCTGTCTCATTTCATCTATTGAATTGTTCACACGATCTAGACTAGTGTTTAGTTGTTCACAATTAAAGAGCGCCTGGCCTTCAGAGACTGTTCCAAAAAATACTGTCAGAGAGTCTGAATGTTAAGCTGTTCTTCCTGATTGAATACTATCTCACCATATACAAGATGCTCTTCCAAGAACATTCAGTTGGCTAACGGAGGCAAAGTTAAAAGCTCGAGTTAAGAAAACTTGGCCATCTTCCCACACGTGTCTCTGTAGTGGCAGCCCTAAATCCTGTATTTATTTGCATTTCATTGTCTATACATTTTCCAGTGCTTGGAAACCAGCACTGCGGCATTTGAGGCGTACATCTAAATCTGTACTTTCATGGGTTTCATCTGTCCTAAGGAATGTGGATCATAATACCTGCTTATACTAAAATGTTTTGGAAAGAGGCTCTTTTATCCTAGGAATTAATTGCATCTCCTTAGAATGCATGGATGCCAATAACATATTCTGGCTTTTACACCAGAAAGTAATATGATTGAAATGACTGAAAGTAAAGCATATTAGAGAACAGCACATGTTTGAAAACTGAAATATAGCAGTACCAGCACAAATCAATGTCTGGATGGCCATAGTAGCCAATACTATGACTTACAATTATTTAAATTATAAGGGAGAGGAAATAGGTTTTTAATCATAAAGGAATTCATTTAAATAAGCTTTTTAAGGGAGGGCTTAAAGTGAAGACATCTTAGAAATTCCAAGTTAAGTTTCCTGGCAGATACCCTGGTTAGAATCATGAGTAATTTTACTCTAAGAGACATAAGAAAATCTTAATACTAGGTTTCCTAGTTATTTTAGTGGAAGTTGAATTTTTAAGGGGGTTGAAGTGCATTTTTGACATTTAGTACCTATTACAGTTCTCTATAAAAGAATATAATTCTCTTGTGTCAGGATGGTAAAGATTACACTGTTTGCTTGAGAGGCACCTGTTTAGCCTCTTAGGTAAATATAGTATAAGAAAAACTTGGATTTGTACACATCCAGTTATGTTTGTAACCATTCATTTCAGCCTGGGAAAGGTATATTTTCATGATTTTATGTTTAAAGCATGCATAAAAGGGACAAATTATTGATAAAATAAAAACATGCAGTATTAGAAATGTGACTTAAGAATAAGCAAGGAAACAAATACAACCAGTAATAGCCTTGAATTTAAGTACTCAATAAGCATTCACATTCCAACAACACAGAGAGATTGAGTTAACAAAAATCACAATGAAATAAAATAAGGGTAAAAATACAAATTGAAATGTAATATAACCACAACACTAGTCCTCCATGATTTTAAGCTACAAAATGAACTTTGCCACCGGATTCATCATTAAAATGTGGCAGATGTGGGAAAAATGGGTTATTTTGCCAGGCAGAGGATGTTTGAACCTCTTCTTGTTTAATATACTAAAGGCACATGATCTTGACTTTTTGATTCCTTTGTTACATATAATATGATTTGAAATTGTGTCAGTCCTGACAAATGCTCAATGCATTGAAAATATTAAAACTAATAGGATGAATGTATGGGGAGTAAATTATTCTTTTCTCTTAGTTGTATGGACATGGACAGGCCATTTTACAGCTTTCTATCTTGCTTTTCTCATCCGCATTTAGTAATAGTTGGATTTAGCTGATTGCCAGGGTTCTTTCCAACCCTAAAAATTTATCACTCAGTAAGTTCACATTACTTTTTCAGGGAGTTCACAAATATGTCATTCTGATTAGTAATTTACAAAATAATATATATGCTGATATATTATCTTTTTTTACAAAGTGGAAGGTATATCCTATGTGATGGAATTAGCAACAATAGTCAAATGGTCATGTACATGACAATGTGCAAGTTCTGTCAATTGCTTAAACCACTGCTTTGGGAAGGATGGGACAGAAGTAAAGGGACAGAAACCCTAGGGGTTAATGCAGCCTAACTCAAAATATAAGCTGGAACCACAAAAGCTCAGTCTCAACCCTGATTCTTCTATTTAGTAACCTGTGACCTTAGGCAAGTTATATAACCCATCTGTGCTTGAGTTTCCTTATCTGTTCAATGGGCCAATAGTAGTTCCTATTTTTACTCGGTTGATGTGCAGAATAAAAAACTTTCCAAATAAAATGCATTTAAAACAGCATCTGTCATATAATAGGGCAGTCAATTAGTATTAGCAACAATATTATTATTATTTATTATTGTTTAGAATCTACTTCTGTACTTATTCATGTGTCTCTAGTAGCAACTCAGTGAGGTAATTTTTACTATCCACATTATGTAGATGAAGAAACTGAGAACTTATATGTGGAATCTAAAATATGACACAAATGAACCTATCTATGAAACAGAAGCAAAATCAGGGACATAGAGAATAGACTGGTGGTTGCCAAGGGGGAGGCAGGTGGGAGAGGGTAGGACTGGGGAGTTTGGGATTAGCAGAAGCAAAGTGGTATATATAGAAAGGATAAACAACGAGACAACAAGGTCCTACTATAGCACAGGAACTATATTCAATATTGTGTGATAAACTATAATGGAAAATAATATGAAAAAGAATGTGTGTGTGTGTGTGTGTCTGTGTGTGTGTGTGTGTATATATATATGAAGCTGAGTCACTTTGCTGTACAGCAGTAATTAACATTGTAATTCAACTTTACTTCAATAGACAATAAAAAAAAAAAAGAAAGTGAGAATCAGATACCTTATGTAACTTACCCAAAGGTTACACAAATTGTAAGTGGCAGAGTGAAGGTTTAAACCCAGTTCTTTTTGGCTCAAATCTTCTTTTCCCTCCATCAAGTGGAACATACTGCCTGCCATATTTTCTCTAGTTATCCTACCTGCCTATCACCCTTCCCCCTCCTCTAATCTGTGTAGAATTTTCCACCAGTAGTTGTGCTGCTAATTACTTAAGCCTGTGGACTTTCCTTCATGAATTTGAAATTTGAATCTTTATAAGAGACTTAAGGATTATTCTTTCCTCGGGACATTTGACCCTGAATCCTCAAGACCTTCTTTCTGGAGTCCACAGCCTCTCGAAATCATGGCAGCACATAAGATCTTCACAAAATCCTTGATATCTCAACATGTTTGAGTTATTTAGATTCAGTAATTAAGTAGCTAGTTAACAGTATTAAATAGTGTTATGTGGGAACACATTTTTATCAGCAATTCCTCTGAGATGATTGCATTAAGCAAATAATAGTCCAACACTATGACGATCTATAAAACTAAAGGAAAAGAATTTAATAATGTGTACCCCACATCAAGCCTCATTAACCTATTTACAGTGTAATTATACATTGTATCCTAAAAGATACACTTCTAACCGTAAGTATAAAAGGGATGCAGTATCATGAGAAACTAGATCTTCTGGCTATGAAGAAATAGAAGAATCAAGGCTGGAAAAGGAAAATGATTGATATTATGCAATTAAGAGTCAGTATTGGAATAAAAGAAAGAAGCATGTTAGATATTTAGGTATTGAGTCTTTTCAATTAAAAACATTAAACAAATTCCTTGCTCTTCATGACTAGTTCCAAAAAGTCAAACAGAACCTATTTTAGCTTTAACTGATTTCTAAGCTTCTTTTATTCCCACCCACATTAACCAATATTTTCAAGCTGAAACATTTGCAAGTGAGAAATGTAGAGTCATATTTCATCCTTCAACTTTTTCCCTTATTTACACCCCACCCCCATCAAATCCCCCAGAAACTCCTATTTTTCGTCTCATACACTCTTCTTCATCCCCATTGCTTATACTCTCCTCCAAGCTACCATTTTATTTCCTTTGGATATTCTAATGTTTTCCTAAATGGTTTTTTTAGTCTCACCCTTGCCCATATATAAAGAATCTATCCTCCTCACAGCAACCAGACTGATTAAAAAAATCAGTTCCCTGGTGTAAACATACATTGAACAAACATGTCTCATGCTTTCTCTGTGGGATGGAAAAACCAAGAGCCTGTCGTGCCAAGAAGGAAGTGTAAATGAGTGAAGTAGATTGGAACTGAGACACTATGGGATAGTAGGTACTGTGGCAAAGCGGAATGTGACTTCCCTATCTAAATGGCATGATTTTTGTGGATAAAAGTGGGGTCATTGTTTCCAGATGATCTGATTTTTGAAGAGGAACTTTAAACCCACAGTTTTATGTAAAATCTCCTAATCTTTGAATATTGAAAAGCATTTAAATTTATTTTCCAAAATACTATGCAAACCAAATAAAACACAACTATAGACCAGCTCTAATCCCTAAGCCAAGACTTAGCACCTCTACCCTATAAGTGATTGGGATCACACCTAGGTCAGTAGTAGTTTACCGAGGGTGATGTTTATATGTATATGTGACTGTGTAAGGGGAGGCAGTCCAGTCCCCGCACCGCCCGTCCCTGCCCCTGCCAGGTGCAGGCAGCAAGTGGCTGTATTGTCTGTAGATAACTTAATAATGAAACCAACTAAAAGTCCATCTACTTTTTGTTATCATCATGCTCCAGCAATGCTAAACCATGTCCTCTGCTCCAGGACAGACCAATCCCACACCTTTCCACCTTGATGTCCCCCTGTTCCATACCTCTCCTCATACCTTTCCATTGCTCACTCATCATGCTCCAGTCTCCTGGTCTTCTTTCTGTTCCTGAAAGAAACCAAATGTCTTCTTTCATAGGGACTTTTAAATTGTGTTAACATGTCAATTAGAATGTTCTTCTTTTGTTTCTTCCAATTATTGACTTATCCTCATTTTTCAGTTTGCAGCTTAAAATTATTTTCTTTAGTAAGACCTTTCTGAATCTCACAGTAACCCCCGCAATCATTCTCTTTACATCACCCCGTTTTATCTTGTCACATCTGACATTGTTTGAAATTATTTTGTTTACTTGTTGTATTTTGTACTGTCTCCCTCACCATCTCTCCTACACCCCCCCCCCCCCCCCCCGCTCATGCTGGAATGTAAATTCAATGAGAATAGGAATGTTGTCTTTTTAAATATTCACTGATTAATCCCCAGTGACTAATGCATTGCCTGGTACACAGTTGGCCAATAAATATTTCTTAAATGAATGCAAATGTTAACATTCCCAAAGATCAATCTGAACTATATGTAAAAACAAATGTACTAGAGAAAGCAACTTTGGTACAGTTTACCATATAGCCTGGATGAGTCTCCCTGGAAGTAACTACATTTTATTCTGATGAATGTCTGCCATGCTGGTTTCACATAATATATGAAAAAAGTTAATATACAGTAAATAACACTATCAAGAAGTGAAAACTCATGTACATATTTGGTCTCAGAGCATGCAAATCCATAGGATCTGCGTAATATTGGAACAGTTGCATCATTATCCATCAGAGTTAATAGGGTTAAGAAAAGGTATTATTTGCCAAAAAATGATAATGACATTTTTCAGATTTTTTAAAAATTTTAAGTGATTACCGCCACCTTGACTATTCCTTTTTGATTTCTATAAAATGTAGATGTGAATAATGTAGCAAATGTAATCATCTCCACAGTATTAGTGTTTAACATTGAAATTTAAATTTACTTTTTTTTTGTTTCATACCTGTTTTTATTGGAAATCAATAATAACTGTCAAAAGTAATCGAACTTCTAAATATGTTAGCTAGGCATCAAAGACAATTTTATTATACCGTAACATATTAGAAATGCTATATATTGCAAAAATAGTTTCTGCAGGGTAATGATAATAATAAATATGTTCACAGGCAAAATGTCAATACTAGGTACAACTGTGAGAATTCCAGTGTAGTTTCATTAATAATATTTTTATTACAGTAATGATGAGTCCCTAGTGAAGCTATCTTATAATCAGAAGAAACCTACAATGACATCTAGGCAGGAGCCATGTTTGACATTTGGTGCCTCTCTGGTCTAGCCCAAATTCTCAGAAATAGCCTGAAGATGATATTTCACAAGAAAATGTGGAAGAGTATGAAAGATGCAGGAGGACAGGAGTTCATGTGGCATGTTTCTAATTGGCATCAGGATCCCTATTCTCGTCTCTCCTTTTTGAACCCAAGCCAATTTGTAATTGTTCTGCGTTTCAGTGCTTTATTTGTATTCCATTGTTTACTCTCTCTTTAGGTCCTTCCTGCCCCTCCTTTAATACTAGTGCTGTTTTGTTATTGTATTTAATAAAAGCTTTGCTTTGCACATGTGTTTTAAATACAACAAATATAAACTCTTCAAAAATATTTAATGCACCAAAATTATTACATTTCATTCATATACATATAATATTTGTGCAAATGTATATATTTTCTAAATTGCACAAAATCTAGCTCTGAGACCTCACTTACTAGTGTCACCAAAAAATGTGGCCAGACATTTTTTGGTGAAGGTCTTCCCTGCTCAGTGCGAGAATGTGGAGACAAGGCCTGTGGTCAGCAGTCTGCCATAGTCTTGGCTAAAATTCTTATTTTCCAGGTCTAGGTTCAAATATCCTACAACTGAGCATGGTAGATTTTCCTGGCTCTTTTCACACAGTCCATGCCAAGCACAGCAACAGGGACCATTGCCTTTGGGTCCCAAAGTGTAGCTCAAACGCAGGTCTGCCTCTCTAAATTCTGTTGTTTTTCCTATAGCATGCTGTGCACCTGCTCCTGACCCCCCATAATCTAGGGAATTTGAAAAACAAAACAGTACAAAAATGAATATCAGTTCTAAACAGCATTTCTAAAGTGTGTTTCATGGAGAACTGCTTCTTCACCGTTACAGATGTTATCTTTAAAAAACGTTCTGTTTACCAAATAAGTGCAGGAAATATCGAATTGAACAAATGTAAAGAGATTTCTTTATGGTAGGATTTCTTATATCCTTTGTATGGTAATATTGTATCGGAAATCTCCAAGAGGAGAAAATAATGAACATTTCCTGAAATTTTGTGACAACCAAAACCTTTTTTTGTAAACCAAATTTAACTAGATTTTATAGAATCCTCTTTAGGACTCTTTAAAATAGGATGATTGCTTAATTCTGAAATCTAAGAATAATTGCACATTTTAAAAAAATTTAACATTTAGTTGAAGTATAGTTCATCTACAATATTATGTTAGTTTCAGATGTACAGCAAAGTGATTCATTTATACACATATGTATGTCTATTCTTTTTCAGATTCTTTTTCGCTATAGGTATTACAAGATATTAAATATAGTTCCCTGTGCTATACAGGTCCTTGTTGTTTATCTATTTCATATATAGTAGTGTATATATGTTAATCTTAAACTTGCACATTTTTCTAAGGAACACATATGGTCTGTTACCTTGCTACTCAAAGTCTTGTCTGAGGACCAGAACTGAACAAGTCCCAGAGTGATTCCTATGCCTGTTCAGCTTGAGGCACTCTTCTATAATCCTATGTCATTATTTTCCAGTGGGACTTTAATCTGTGGTAAGTAGAAGTCTTTCCTTGGGGCACATCCCTCATACCTGTTTGTATAAGATGCCTCACTCTGAGGAAAGAGAGGGAAGATTTATGTACCTTACCTCCTGATCTCTCATCTTCAATAGAACTCAACCCCAGCAAACACACACACACACACACGCATGCACACACACGCACGCACACACACACACACTCAGAGTCCAAACACTCCTTTATTGGGGGCTGGAGAGAAGTGAAAGTTGGATCCAAACTGAGACTTATTTCCTCTGCAGATGAGAGAAAAAAATGGGCCACAATAGCATCAACAGAGGGTAGGGTTGGGGAACTAATTCATCAATTCATTAAGTAAGTGACTTCATTCCTAGAAGGCAGCCTAGGAGATTGACACTATATATTTCAGTAGACTAGATAATCAACAATTATTTGTTTTCCTTTTTAAGGAGGTTGGTAGAGATGTGTGCATTTGCGTTTAAGGGTTATGCTGGGTCAGTAACAAGGGGTAGAAACAATAGTATAATCTCATAGCAACTCAAAAAATACTCAACATCACTTGTTATTCCTCACCTTCTTCATTTCTCATAAGAAAAATGAAAATTAGGGCATTCACACCAGTCCTGATGAGGACTGCAATCAAGACAAACATGTATTTTCTGACACCTTTGAAATACGGTACATGAGCTCACAGCTTTCTCTTGAGAAAAATTCCTTCTTAGAAGTTGAAAATTCAATAAGTGATGCATTTTAACCTTTTAAAATGATGAGCTATAAAAATCAAGGTTTTCTACCAACCTTTTCAACCAAGTTGGACTGCTTCCCAGTGTATTTCCCCTGTTGGAAGAGCAGAGGAGGCCAGTTGTACCTCTGTGCTTTTCAGATGCCAGAATAGTCCCTCTGACCTGGAGATGTCTGTTCTTGCGTTTACGGGAGTGGCATTTTCTGGGTCATCTAGCGTGCCCTTCAAATTTGCTGAAATGTCAGCTCTTTGTTGGGCCTCCTCCAGCGCTACTTTGCTTCCCTAGCCACCTTGTTGGGAAACAGCTGGGCAATGTTGGATTTATCCAAATGTGTCAAATTGAATATTGAATCAACAAGGTCTGCAAATGTTTATTACTGAATTCCAGCATATCTCACAGGATTTGATTCTGTATCCAGGGTAGGGATTCCTCACCACATTTCTTAGATCGAGCATGTAGGATTTTGTGTCACTGCATAATAGAAGCCAGAAGACTGCTATGCACACAAGATTAAGTTGAGCCCCCTTGATATACAGGTTTTTTTTTTTTTTCCTGAATACTACATATTCTGGGATTGTGACATTACATCCCTCCCAAGGCATATGAAAATGTCCAAGGGCCTCATAAAATCCCTGCATAGCAGAAACAAAGCATCTTTCTGATTCATGATTGATCTGACAGTGTCACATTGCTTGCTTGCTCTTCTCTGAGAATATCTTCAATGTGGCAGAACTTCCTCATTCATATCAAAACTGTGAAAGGGGTTAGTAAAAAGTTCTTTGACAAAACAAATTATAGTAAACGTGCATCAAATCAGATCATTAATTGTACCGTTGTTCTCTATGACAAATATTTGGCAAATAGAGTTTTTAATTAAAAAGTTTCTTGAGAACCCAGTGCTTATCATGTTCCTATTTGTTTTCTTTGAATCGGTTCCTGCAATTTCCACTGAACAGTGCTAGGAAAAGTAGAGATGAGTCAGTGAATAAGGATAAATCTTTCTAAGAAAGACTTATGTGAAATCTTTTCAAGAATCACTAAAACAGAAGGTCATCTTGCTTTACACAAAAGCACATTTTTTTTCATCTGTTTTATCAAGGAAGCAAAGAGCTTTGGAAGTGATTTGCAGTATGCTTTTGGTGAATAATAAAACCTTTCTCTTTTCTCTATTTTTCTCTGTCATAGTGACAAACATTTTGACACCATTCTTCAAATTATGGAAAATAATCAGAAAGGGAAAAAAGAGACGCTGTGTCACACTGTCAGAAATCCCTGGGCATTTCACATTTTAGCTCTGCATGAAGGAGTGTGTATTTATCTAATTTCACACTTGGGTAGTGAATCATTAATCCAGAATGAAAATGGACATTTCACTTTTCCGGATTCCTCTTCCCGTTTAAAGTAGCCAATCAAACAGCTTAATTTTTCATTACTTAAACAAAGAAAGAATATTTGGAAATTATTTCTTGTGCATCTCATTTATCCACAAGCACTCTAATTAGTCCGCATGAAATTTGAAGCTATTTACATACCTGCCTAATACAACTGTTTTTATTCTCCTATTTGACCTTACTTCTGTTTCTATTGCTATTTACTCCCTACTGCCCCTGGCTTTTTTCTTTTTTTCCTTGTGCATTTCACTACTATGTTGCTTTCAGGTCTTCTAGATTTATACTTACTTGTAATAAGGTGAGCAAGTTTGGTGTTGCTTCCTTTACGTGATGAGAATATGTATAACCAGACGATGGCATGATATATGCTAATAACTATCCTTTCGTAAGTACTTATTTTTTATATTATTACATTTATCCTTACAACAAATCCTTGAATAATAAAATTACTATTTTTCAAATGAATAAAATGATGTTTGCATAACTTCCCCAAGATCAAAGAGCTAAAACATGTTGTATAAGGATTCAAACCCAGTGTTAGCCACACATATTGTCTTTGAAGTCAGATAGATTTCATTTAATAATGACTTGTGAGCCCAGAGTTGTTCATTCACCTAAGCCCTGAAGAGCAGCCATCCTGATGTTTCCTATCATGCTCCCCCAGCCTGTTGCTTTTAGTCAGACTCCCTCTTCCTCATTACTTTTCCCTATCTCCTCTATTTTAAAATGTTTCTCAATCTTAAAACCTGCTAGAAGAATCTCTTATTCACATTTTCACTGTTCACTTCCCCTGGAATTCACCTCTCTCACCTCAAACAGCTATAGAATTTTACTTTGTGATGCTATTCTGGTGGCCTAAGTCTGTCCTTTCTTCTTCTGTGGTCCTTATCTTTCATATGTATTGTAGTTGCTGCAGTACTTAAGAGACTTTGCCTACCGTATATTAAATTCTTTGAGATCAGGTATTTACCCTTATATCTTGAATGTATGAGTGCTCAATTAATGTTTGCTTGAGACTAAAGGTTGGTAAAAGATATCAGCAATTGAGTACAGAATCAAGCCATGACTTATTCTTCTGGCCTGACTAGTTGCCTGCACTCACTTTCTAACGTAATATCTTCAATGGGGGTGGGTGAAATAATGAAGAGGGGTCAAAAGGTACAAATTTCCAATTATAAAATAAATAAGTCATGGGAATGTAATGTACAGCATGGTGACAGTTAATAATACTGTATTTGAAAGTTGCTAAGAGAGTAGATCTTGAAAGTGCTCATCACAGGAAAAAAAAGTTTTGTAACTATATATGGTAACGGGTGTTAACTAAATTTATTGTGCTGATCATTTTGCAAAAGATGCAAATATCAAATCATCAAACTGTATACCTGAAACTAGTATGTCAATTATGCCTCAGTAAAAAAAAAATTTTTTTTGAAGAGTAAGAATGGATACTTTTAACCAACAGCACTCTTTGCCGCTGAATCTGATTCATTCATGGGTCATCTTGATGCTCCCTTGGATCCAGGTGTCAATCTTCTAATTTTTGGTTTCTGGATCAGACACATCTTTACAGACTTTTCAAAATAAAATTACCTCCATCAGTGTGTACTGTTCCAATGACATCCTTTTACAGCCAGCGTTTTCTCTGGGTCGTGTCATTGACATAAGCCACTGGTTGAGACATCACCTCTCGTTATCAGGGGCCTGGCCTCTTTTAGACCCTGGGACACTGTTGGAAGGAACCTCAGAGATAAAATCATAATCCTTCCTCCTCACTTTAAAATAATGATTGTACTAAGGCCCAGAATCCATACCCTTTATATTCACTCAGAGAAAGTGAGAGTAACCTCACACACTGACACTTTATGTCTGACAGAAGTACCTCTAGAGCAAATGTCTCCGCCACCTGAAATGCCAAGGAAGCCTTTGGGTGCCTTTGAACTTTCAGGGCCGGGTGATTGCAAGGAATGCCTCCCTCACAGAGGGGGGTGGCGCCGCTGTTCACCGTACTGGTGACGGGTACGGCTGAGGGTGAGGTCCCTTTTGTCTCTTGAACAACCTGCCCAGATAGCCTTTTAAGCTTGTATGAAAAATAAATTCAAAGGTCACCTTCAGAATACATGGTTAAGAGAATCTCCACCCCAATCACTCATAAATCTCAGCTGATAAATTTATGAGACACCACCTCAGTTGATGAAGTGAAGCCAGAGCATGTTCACACTGCAGCACCTGGGTGACTTGCTTTTAGACACAATTCTTTGCTGATAACTCATGAAAAAGAGCTTTCCTCTAATAAGGGAAAAAGGAAAGAAGTCTCTCTTGGGCTTAAGATTGGAGCCACAAATACATTTATATGCTATTTAAGAGGAGTCAGCTAATTCACTTCAGTAATCATTTATTGAAACCCTAACATAAGTTACACACTATGCTAGGACCCAGAGTCACAAAGATGATTGAGACCCAGTTCCCTGACTTGAAGAAGTTAACTGTATAATTCAATATATAACTTGTAATCTTAGTAACTACCATCTGCACCAATGATGAAACTGCATTATAAAAAACACCACTTGTTTACCCTCAGCTTTCATTCAATAATTTCACACTCTTTGTGTGTTTTTGGAAAAAAATAGGAAAAAGATTACTTTGAATATTTTATGGCATTTGTTAGACATTTATTTGTTCATCAAATGTTTATTGAATGTTAGTTATGCACTAGGTCCTTTTCTAGGTGCTATGATTACAGCAGTGACCATAGTTACATAGTTTGTGCCTTCACAGAGATTTCACTCGAATAGGGAAGAGAGAGCTGGGGGGAAAAAAGTAATAAAATTTCAGATAGGGATGCTTGCTATGAAGAAGAACAAGTAGGCAAGAGAATGGTTAGGGGCTAGGAAGGAAGGATATCTGATCCTAAGGAAAGTAAATTTGCAGGTCCAGGTGATATGAGTAATTGAAAGAAATTTCTCTCTGAATTGGCATTTATGTGATCAGCCATGCTGCTTGCTTTGCTCCATCCTTATGCAGGTTAATCAGTTGGGAGAGATTCTTGACAGACGTTTGGCTGTGAATGTTTGCGTTCATTTATTACTCTTATTTTTAAGAGGAAAATGAGGATTGCACTCCTTAGATGAAGGGTTGAGTCAAGTAAGTTTTCATCTATTTCAGATGGATATTTCTGTCTTGCTCTAGGTTCAATAGAGATTTGGAAAGCATTTTCATGGACAATAGAGAAAGGAGGTTTAGCTCTGCCTTTGGAACCTGGGTTTCTCAATAGAAAAAATCTAAAAGTTCCTTTTCTGTGAGACAAAATGTGTAATTTCATGAAGGTCACCATAATTCTCATCTACCTCCTGGAGAAAATTCTTGACATCAGCTTGAAGGTGCTTTTATAAGAGACTCACTATAGAAACATTCATTTCTTTTCAGTGTGTTTAATTCCCTACTCTAACACTGGCTAGTTAAGTGACCTTGGGCAAATTTCTTTCTCTCACAAAACTTTTGATTCTCCCTGACAAATTCCCTTTTCTTCATCACTCACACAGGTTTTGAAATCTCATCTCCCGCAGGAAGCAGTTCTAATAAATTAGAGAAGAAATGATTAATTCCAGTATGTCACTTCCACTGTGTTCTTCTTCTATTCTGTGTCCCTACTAAATGCACTTATCCCCTACCCCAGTTTATAGCTAATAAAAAGACACTTTGGTTTTAATTTTATTATTTATTTAAAACTAATTACTTATGTTGTCATCCCATCTACATACTTACCTATTTCGTAGGTTATATTCTAAAGTAATTAACTTATCCTTTCAGCTTCATTGAAAATGGTCTTTACCCTCTACTGTTAATTCTGCTTAACAAAAGAGGATATTTTTTTCAGGAGTGCAACTTCTTCCAGACACATCTGAAAATATCAGATGGCCCTGGGTGTCAGAGTATGGCCAAACATAGAGACTACTCTGAACACAGAGCCTCAATATGACTTTTATATCTGTATTCCTAGTCTTACATCCAGTGTCTTGCACACTGTAAGTGCTCAGTATTAGCTGGTCAAATGTTGGTAGCAAAACACATCTTAGTACTGCCTAAGAAACCAGGACGCATCTCTTAGGATCTAAGGTTTCCACGGAGTTTAGTCATGGCTTTGACGGCCTGGTCTCTGGAAAGGTTGGGGGGGGGGGTGGTAAAGGGGCAGAGAATTCTGGAAATCCAGCTTGCCACCATATCTGATACTAATTAGCTGGATGATCTTGGGCAAATCACCTACTCTCCTTAGCACTCATATACGTATATGAAATTGAATGAGATTAGAGTAATTTAGGTGTATTATTATAGGAGTCCATGATTCTATTCATAATATCTGAAATAAACGAAAGCTTCGCCTAGGGGCTATAGCTAAAAGTATGTTATGCTGTGGTCAGAAGTAATGTCTGGGTGATTGTGATCCTTCCCAATAAGCAGTAGGTATAATGGTTATGCTTGCAAGTGCATCAAGGAAGGAGTTATCTTCTAAGCATTGGCATGTCCAGTGTAGCAGGAAACTAACACTGCACTTCAATCAACTGGGAGCCTGAGATGAGAGAATTTTGATGTCGCCAACAGGCACATGAAAAATGCTCAATTATCAGAGAAATTGTTAGAGAATTTTGCAAATCAGAACTACAATGAGGTATCAGAATGGGCATCATCAAAAAATCTACAAATAATAAACGCTGGAGAGGGTGTGAAGAAAACGGAAGCTTCCTACACTGTTGGTGGGAATGTAAATTGGTGCAGCAACTATGGCGAACAGTATGGAGGTTCCTTAAAAAACTAAAAATAGAGCTACAATATGATCCAGCAATTCCACTCCTGGGCTTCCAGAGAAAACTCTAATTCAAAAAGATACATGAACCCCAGTGTTCATAGCAACACTATTTACAATAGCCAAGACATGGAAGCAACCTAAATGTCCATCAACAGATGGATAAAGAAGATGTGATATATTGATACAATGGAATATTACTTAACCATAAAAAAGAATGAAATAATGCCATTTGCAGCAACACGGATGGACCTAGAGATTATCATACTGAGTGATGTAAGTCAGACAGAGAATGACAAATATCATATGGTATCGCTTATATGTGGAATCTAAAAGAAGGAAACAAATGAAATTATTCACAAAACATAAATAGATCCACAGACATAGAAAACAAATTTATGGTTACCAAAGGGGAAAGGAGGGGAGGGATAAATTTGGAATTTAGGATTAAAAGATACATACTACTATATGTAAAATAGATAAACAACAGGGACCTACCGTATAGCACAGGGAACTGTGTTCAATATCTTGTAATAATCTATAATGGAAAAGAATCTGAAAAAGAATGCATATATATATATGTATAACTGAATCACTTTGCTATACACCTGAAACATTGTGAATCAACTATACTTTAATAAAAATTAAGAAAAAAGAAGTTTGATGTCTAGCAGGTAACTGGATCTTTTATTTAGCGAAGAAGGCTACACACATAGCAGGGTACTGGGAAATACTACTTCTAGTACTGCTGCTGCAGCTGTGAATATAATCTGCTTCACACTCAAGAGCACTGTAAGAATTAATGAGTGCAAAGTGCTATTGTGAAGGAGTGAAACTTCCAGAGCCTGGTCTATGCCTGTGAAATGGGCTGACACTAAATAATCCAAAGGTCCCCTAAGCAGGGTGCCATAGGTATTAACATGTATTACAGTGCATTAACAGTAGGGGCAATTAAAGTAACTCTGACCTAAACATAACAATGGCTGAATCATCCCTACTAGGCAGAGCAGAAAATTGTACACAGCTTTTGGGTATGGGGCAGTGAATAAGATCACAGCACCTCAGTGATGGTGAGGCAGGGGCAGCACTAAACGAAAGCTGTGGGATTCACAAGATACCCTGGCTCATTTCCAGGGAACACTTCCCCTGCAATTAAACATCGAGAGGACATTCATGCACCCTGCGCTAACTCAGTGCTGTGGTGTTTATTTATCCCTTTGAAGACACATATAGGAAAAAAGAACACTATTATCACACGTGGACATAGGGGCAACATCTCAGCTGAATAATAAACTCTATCTTTTCCTTTACATTGCAAGTCTCCAGCTTTGAGGGTCTCTCTGCTGCTCGCATAAGAGAGCGCAGAGAGATGTCACCACCGGTGCTGTCTCGAGCATCATTCATGGGCATTACAGCATGACTTTACGGGGTAGCAGCACAAGTGGTTATATCGGGCATTCATTAGAGGACAGAAAACTTCTGTGAGAACTGACAGAGCACATTGTAGTCTTAAGAGCTCCTTATTCAATGGCCTGTACTAATCATTGCTGGGGAAAAATAATCTTTTTATTTTTTGCTCAAATAATAAGAACTCCTGAGCCACTCTTCGGTTATCAAAGGCTTCCTATGTGGTCTTTGTTCTCTTTGGCCACTGTGTCTGCTCCCAAAGACGCCTGTGATTTTGAAGTTACCCTCACCTTCTCCTACTTGAGCTTTCTCTTTCCCCGTCTCTCTTCTGTTAAACAGGAGCTTTGTGTGAGCAAGTTGCTATGGATGTTGCTGCTGCTTCAATGAAAAGTGTTATGAATAAAGCCACATTTTCCTAAAGGCTTCAAAAAACAAAACAGCTGGTTGGTTTAACAACCATCCTTTCCAAGAGTTTTCTGCATGATTAGGAATATAAGAATACTGCTTATAATCTGAGAACTCCCCTCTTTCCTTCAGAAAATAGAACAAAACAAAACAAAACTTTTTTGCTGCTTCCTGAAAAACAGCTACTTGATAAGAAATAAGTACAAATTGTGAGACTATTTCTCAAAGCCTGACTCTGTTTGGGGTTCTGAGGCCATAGTACCAGACTATATCTTCACTGGTGGATTTCAACTTTCCATGTGTTGCAGTGGGAATCTGGCCTATAGGACACAGTTACACATGCTTATAAATTACAGTCCTCTGTTCTGTTCTCACACTGGTAGAGGACAGATTCTTAAAGGTACAGAGGTTAAGCAGTGGAGTCGTTAACATCAAGATGGTTAATTCTCAGAATTACCTTCTGCATTATGAAAATTTATAAATACTCTGTTTTACAGTGTGACTTATAATGTGACTTTTTCTGTTACTGTTTTAGTTTTGGTTTCATTTCGTTTTGATTTTTAACAGTAATTTGCTGGGGATTCTGTCTGGTTAGGAAATAATCTTTGGGAAAAATGATGTATGAAACCCTTCTATTTCAAAACATAAGTTATAAATAAGATTTATTTGTGTTGAAAAACATCAGAATTACTTAACAAATAATCCTTTTACTTGCACATTTCCTCCTTTTTCTATCCAGATTCCATCGACCCAGGCCTGGCTTATGTGACCTATGTGACCCTGTTAAAATGCTTAAATGTTTAAAAATGATTAAAGAGGATAGTCAAGGTGATAAAAACAAACTTTATCTAACATTTCATGAAGCAGTCAGTCTCTATTCCCAAGGGTCCAGAGAATTGCAAAATGGGGCGGAAGGCAGGAAGCTTTTATAGGATAAAGAATAAGGAACAAAGAAGAGAGAAATAGAAAATGAATAAGGAACAGGAAATATGTAACAGAGCCCATATGCAATGGCTCATTCTTTTCCTGCTCCTGAGTTGACTCTGTACCACTTATTTCCTATCTCAAAGACCTCATCTTTCCAGTTTCTCAAGGAGACACATAAGAATGTTCATCCTCTTCCCTTTCCCTCCTGCATCACATCTAGTGGCTCCTGGATTTCTCTTTTCACAGTTCGTGTCTGATTTCAGAATAAAATAAATTCTCTGTAATATGGCGTGAAAGATCTTCCTGATCTGGCCCCTAATTATTTTCCAAATTCATTCTCTGTTGTCTTTACTGTTTCCCACCCCCCAAATCACTTTTAAACTACTTACAATTCCTCAAATGAAATGTCCTCTTTCTCATTTTCATAGTTCCCCACATTCTACTCTTCTTCCGTAATACAAACACATTGTATTTGTATCTTTCAAACACATTGTATTTGCCTTCCTAGTAACATTTATCACAAAGCATTTCTGTTGTTTATTTATGTGGTTTTTCCAATAGGTTTTGAACTTCTTGAAGGCAGACACCATGTTTCAGTTTTTTGTATCCCCTATAACTATCAGAGAATTTAGTATAAGATATATATTAAATATAATACATGGATATAAGCACGTGCTCCATATTTTAAAAGTTTCAATGACCTCGCATTGTTTTCAGTATAAAGTACACACTCTTCAGCACCTCTCCTGTATCATCTTTTCCCACTTTTCTATTTATGTTTCAACAATAAGGAAGTACTTCTGGCTAGTCATTGTCTCATACTGATTTACGTCTCTTTGCTTCTGTATACGATGTTACTCATGCCCAGAACAGCTCCCCCTCCCCATTTTCTGCCCAGTGAACTTCTACTCATTCTCAAAAATTTAACTCAAGCGTCAACTTTCTTTGGAAGTCGCTGTGCTCTCTCTCCTTTCCCTTTCCTGCAGTTTAGGCTCCCTCTCCTTTAGCATCTTAGAACTTCTTTCTCCATTATTGTACTTTTCATATTATATTATACGTTTTGCTTTTATTGTCTTGCTCTTCAGAGAAAGGAAACAGATCCTTTTTACATCCTCAGTATGTAACAAGACACATGGTGGTGGGCTCAATAAATATTAAAAAAGGGGAAACATTATATATATAGAACTAAGTCCTAGATATCTGTCCTGCTTTTCTGAATAATTTACATTGCATCATGACACTTTCCATGAAAAGAGTTCCCTCCAAGATAGATCACACAGTATTTCAACGATGCAATCATTGCGTAACACATTATTAGTTCTGTATTAGATAGGAAACAGATTAAGAGGCTGTAAGAAAGACACTAAAATATAAAGTAAAGTTAAAGCTTCTGGCTCTCTCTTGTAACATTCTAGAGATACTTGGCTTTAGGCTGCTATTATTTTCCCACACGCCCCCCCCCACCACCAACAACAACCAGTTCTCCAATTATCTGACACCAACCTGGTGTCCTACAGTTCAATTCAGTTCTGACTCTGACTAACCAGAATTAGTGTCAGACTCCACAGATTAAGGGCTTAATCCCACAAGACTGTCCTCACTTCGGATGCCAATCTCAAGTAACAGGTCCGCAGGTTACCCACACTTCTGTTTGACATGGTTTTAAAATTGGGGGTTCCCATAAGCTCTTCTCCATGCTTGATAATTTGCTGGAACTACTCACAGAACTCTGAAAAATGCTATACACTCTGTTATAGTTTATTACAAAGGCTATAAATGAACAGCCAGATGAAGAGTGAAAGAACAACCTAACTAACCAATAAGTGTACTCTATATATTAAACAACTCAAGAAATAAATATTTTTATATCCTATGTTCAATTTTCATAAATGTCTGCCTTTATCCTCACTTTGAGATTCTCAATTATTACTTTTTATACTATCGGTGTATCTTCCTCTAGAACGCTTCTCTTTCTAATTTACGGATTATAGTATCTGTAAGTTTTTCCACCAGGTAATTGAACTTACTAAGGCTGTGTGTGAAATAGAATTAAATAGGCTCTGGGAGATAACATAAGGGACATTTTTATGATGTAAAGTAAGTATACATTTTAGTGCCTTGTCCTTGCAAATCTTTTTTTATTATTTAAGTATATTTTTGTTTATTTCCTATGTTTATAGATAGCTTCAGCAAATAAGTATCTCTGGAGAAGTTAGTTAGGAAGTTTCATTTACTCATACACATAGAGATAATTACCAAAAACTTAATAAAGTTTTGAAATGTGAAGTATAAAGGGAATTTTAAAAAACAGTAAGTATCACAACATGTTGAATTGAATGAAAAGTTATTTTCCTCTCTGAAAAACACAAAGAAAACAGAAACCTCATTAGAGTTTATTGGTAAAAGTATGCATGATGAGGTCATCCTCTGGTTTATAGACTGCAAGAAATTAGAGAATTCCCAAGTAACTATGTGGCATGTACTAAGAGACACCTTTTTGAAGTCACTTCCTCTGACGCTGTCTGAGTAAGAAGAATCTCTCTCCTTCTATATCTTTTTTTAAATCCCCTGGTCTGTATTCTGGCCAGAGCTAAGCCATTTTTTATCCTTAGTCTGCTTGATTACAATTGGGAAGCAAAACAGTGAAAGTGACACTATTAGGGAAGACAGGAAATTTTGGAAGCAGCTAAAATTGAAGTGCAATAGGATGTGTGTGTGTGTGTGTGTGTGTGTGTGTGTGTGTGTGTGTGTGGTTTGATGTTGCATTTATAGCTGTTGCCTGCCCAGCCCCCAACATCTCCCAGACATCCAAGAAGCCAGAGATCCTGGTTATCGAACATGAACAATTGTATGACAATTGGGTAATGAACGTATCAGTTGGCTTAATTGCTGCTTTTTTCTAACTTGCTGAGATAACCATAAATAAAGGCAGTGGCCCTGATTGGATAAGGTAAAACCACATCCTTCTTCAGAATTTTTTGGTGGAAGTCAGTATATCTGAGTATGAAGGTGCTAAGCTTCTTAGGATGGAAAAAATGATGGAACAGCCTGTCACCTCTATGTCATTCATTTCACCCCATTTCCCCAAACAAATACCTCCAGTCATGAACAGCAGCAACTCTTTAGATGGTGATTGAATTCTAAACACTCATCACACAAGGAATAGTCTACAGATTTAAAGATATCAAATTCCTAATTTGATTTCTATGTGTGGCTGAATAATCTTAGCAAAGGGCTAGTGGAACCTTTTTTCTTTTTTTTTTAATCATTTTGTAAAATCTTTAAAATGGATGATTAACAACATAATGATTATTAAAAATATTCAGAGATCCTAATACCCATAGTCTTCTTTTTTATCTGCCAGGAGAGCACAAAGTGTTGTCCCTTGGCCCCCTTCAAAGATTTTCTTCCTTGCTTTTTATACAACGTAAAGTCCCCTTCCTTCTCTCACTACAGTTGTTATATAATAGAGAAATGACACAGAGGTGTTAGTCTGTGAGGATAAAACTAGAGCCAGGAGACAAAATAAAGCATATAATGCAGAAAACAAAAAGGTTAGTCCATTGTGCCTCAGCAATATCTGTCGTCTGTGGATAAAGAACTGGAATTCTCTACATCTACCGTGAGTGACCAGAACAAGAGCAAGTTTTGTGTTGTACTTCCTATTACATACTGCATACTGTGTTTCTTTATTATGAATGCTAATGAACCAACCAAAACTATAAAAAGAGGTCAAAGGAATAAGGAAAAAATAAGATTTGAGTCATAAAAATGCAGTATTTTTTTTCCTTTTCATAGACTCTTAGGCAAAGGCATTTCTTAGTAGATCTAGCATCTTGAAATAAAAAGAAATACTAATGAAATGCAAAAAAAAACCCAGAAAAAATCAAAGTTACTTTTATGTTCTGTATTCACACTTTATTTAACAAACTTTCTTGTGGAGTAATTTATTATTGTATGTATCATTGAAATGTTAAAAAAAGATAAATCAAGCTCTCTTTTTCTCTCTAAACATCTACCTCTGTATCTGTATATCTCTATCTATATCTCCAGCCATAGCCAATGTGAACTTTTTTTGCATGCTGAATACACCTTCAGGCTCTTAGAGTTCCACACCCCAGAGTATGCAGTGCAGTCATTTTTGTTTATTCTACTCTAAGCTCTTCTGCCATTTATTTTGTGTTCTCATGAATAATTTTGGACTCATATAAGCATGTTAGTGGTGGTAATGTACCTCCCAAAAGAAACAAAGGGAAAGTACCATGCAAGCTCAAGACTTGAAGCAACTTCAAGGAGAGGGTCAAGGAAGCAGAGTGTGAATGCAAGTGTGAAGGTAGGGAATGACATTGTAAAGGATGTCATAACAACCTCTGTGGCAAGGAAGGACTGACCCACGATCATATGAGCTGGAGCTGGAAGACACTAAGGCCTGAGGCAAATCACATCTTTAAGGAATATGAGAACCACAATCATCACCACTCTAAAATTCAATAATGCAAATCCTTAAAATTTTTGCACTAAGAAATTTGTATTTGTGCTTGTCCAACTCAATATGTTCCTGTATTAGTCTACCTGGGCTGCCATAACGAAATACCATAAACTAGGTGACTTAAACAACAGAAATTTATTTGCTCACAGTTCTGGAGGCCAGAAGTCCTACATCAGTGTTCCAGCATGGCTGGGTTCTGGTGAGGCCTATCTTTCTGACTCACAAACATCCTCCTTACCGTGTCCTTACATCATGGAGATAGAGTGAGGTCTCTGGTTTCTCTTCTTAGGGCACAAATCCTGTCAGGGCCCCATCCTTATGACCTTTTCAAATCTTAATTACTTCCTTACACCAAGTACTGTCACACTGAAAGCTAGAGCTTCAAAATATGAATTTTGGGGGGACAAGTTTCCATCCACAGCAATGACGTTTCTAGAAATTTTTCTTGCACTCTCCAACAATGTGTGCATATGCAGCTGTACTGGCATATTCTTTAATAGCCAGACTGCCAAGAGTACAATAAGCAGAAAAAAAATCCAAGTGGGACTTCCTTATCTAAACATAATTGGCAATGTTCAACTCTTTTTCACATTTCATCACTCTGGAATAACTTTTCTTCTTCTATCTTCCATCTCTTAAAATCCTTTGTGATTATGTTGGACCCACTAAGATAATTGGGGGAAATCTCCCAATTTAAAGTCATCTGATAAGAAGCATTAATTTCATCTGCAACCTTAACTTCCCTATCCATGTAACATAACATTGTCACAGGTTCCAGGGATTAGAATGTAGACATCTTCGGAGGACCATTCTTCTTTTTGTTCCTGCCTACCACCATAGTCATATAATTATATTAGAACACGTAATTTCTTGTACCTGTAATCTGACAAGGTAAAGGACAAGTAAATTAAATAATTAAGTTTGGAACTGGGATTTCACCTAAATACTATGATTCTCCTGGGCATTTTAATTTCTGGCTTCCTAAAAACGGGCCTTTTAACATTGGATAATACTCAAATCAGATTATGGATATAAATTAAAGTGCATTTAATCAACGGTACACAATTCAATTGTCCTCGAGTCCTCTTTAGCATTCAGTCAGCTGACACTCGCAAATTTTCAAACAGTTTAATAAAGAGAAACACATAAACTTTGCTATAGGGAATACACTGAATTTGAAATTAAGATTTAACGTATTCCAGTTTCAAACTATAAAAGATTTTAGAAAGTATGAACAAAGAATTGCCCACATTTACAGTGGATTTGGAAATATAAAATTGTTTTATTACTGTCAATGCACAATATCAGTTTTACAAACAATTAGTATTTCAATTATGTTTTATATAGGGAGAACATTAAAAAAATAACAATGTTAATTTGATGATCTTGGAAAATGCTCAAATGTAAGTTACTTGAAACAATAATGCACTCTTTCCAAGTAGTATGGAAAGTAATATGAAAGGTATTAAAGTAATATCTTTAATTAAGATATTTACTAAGTGCTTATTTTATACAACATTTGGAAGAATACAAAATTTTAAAAGGATACAGACTCCTACAACTTACATATCTGGTAGAGGAGAGAATAAAAACAAAATTATATAAAATATTACCTTTATATCACCTTATGTTTTACTTTAATACAAATAATATAAAATATAACTTTTTCTTTATTTTTGTAAACCAATGCAATTTGGTCAATTGGACTAGCGTCTTCTTGAGAGAACAGGACAGGTAGTGAAAAAACTCTATTTTTGTTTCAGTTATTTTAGTTGAATCAACATAGCTGATTGTTCGCTTTGAGTTCTGTACACAAACTTACAGTGATCAAAAGTCAGAGTAAAAAATTAAAGCACCGAAAGAGTCAGCACATGCTCGCTACACACACATACACACACACACACACACATACACATACACACACACACAAAACTTGTTCTTTTTATGCATCATGTTAAAAGAACCAAGATAATAAAGCCATGTTGTGCATATATTTCATATTTGTCCTGCCATATACAAATACCAAATAAATACTTGCCAAATGAATGAGCGAACAGTTGTCCTCAATGAATTTATTCAACATATTAAAGTCTTTAAGGTTGCAAAGAAGAGACAGACTCATTCAAAATTGAAATTTATTGAAAAAGAAAATGGGAATTTAGGAATAGAAAATTTCATCTTTTAACTATATGGCCACTCTGGGTCCTAGGATTTCTCACCCTGGATATAGCAGAGCTTCCATGGAGTACTAGAGCATTATTTCAGTACCTTGTAAGCTATGTCCTGATTTTCTTAACTGAAGATTTTTCTTTATTTCTTTAATACTTATCATGGAAAATTTTAATACACAAAACTAGTTCAGTGGCCCCATATCTCCATCACACAGCTGCAACAGTCATCATTTCATTGCCACTCTTCTTTAATTTCTGTTACCTCTACTGGCCCTTACCTCACTGCATTATTTGAAGCAAATCCCAGATATCATGTCATTTCATCTATACATATTTATAGATGTGCCACATTTTTAAGTTGACAGGTTGGATGTGATGTTCTGAAAGTTCCACATTAAATCAATATATTGCCAATTTATTTCTACTGGGTTCTCTTTTATAATGGAATTACAGGAATACATTATACACTGTATGTATGAGTCCTTTGTTTTTATGTGTTTGTGTCTATATTTAAACAATATGTTCTCCCACTCTATGTCTTTTGAGTTACTTCATGGTGTATTTGGAGAAATAGAATTTCTCATTTTTATTGTAGGCTGTTTAACATCTTTATTGGAGTATAATTGCTTTACAATCCTGTGTTAGTTTCTGCTGTATAACAAAGTGAATCAGCTGTACGTATACATACATCCCCAAATACCCTTGCTCTTATACCATTTCCCTCCCATCGTCCCTATCCCACCCCTCTAGGTGGTCACAAAGGACAGAGCTGATCTCCCTGTGCTATGCAGCTGCTTCCCACTAGCTATCTATTTTACATTTGGTAGTGTTTATATGTCCATGCCACTCTCTTACTTTGTCCCAGCTTACCCTTCCCCCTCCCCGTGTCCTCAAGTCCGTTCTCTACGTCTGCGTCTTTATTCCTGTCCTGCCCCTAGGATCTTCAGAACTTTTTTTTTTTTTTTTTTTTTAGATTCCATATATATGTGTTAGCATACGGTATTTGTTTTTCTCTTTCTGACTTACTTCACTCTGTATGACAGACTCTAGGTCCATCCACCTCACTACAAATAACTCAATTTTGTTTCTTTTTATGGCTGAGGAATATTCCATTGTATATATGTGCCACATCTTTATCCATTCATCTGTCGTTGGACACTTAGGTTGCTTCCATGCCCTGGCTATTGTAAATAGAGCTTGCAATGAACATTGTGGTACATGACTCTTTTTGAATTATGGTTTTCTCAGGGTATATGCCCAGTAGTGGGATTGCTGGGTTGTATGGTAGTTCTATTTTTAGTTTTTTAAGGAACCTCCAAAGTGTTCTCCATAGTGGCTGTATCAGTTTACATTCCCACCAACAGGGCAAGAGAGTTTCCTTTTCTCCAAACCCTCTCCAGCATTTATTGTTTGTAGATTTTTTGATGATGGCCATTCTGACTGGTGTTGAGTAGTTTTGAGTGTCATTGTAGTTTTGATTTGCATTTCTCTAATGATTAGTGATATTGAACATCCTTTCATGTGTTTATTGGCAATCTCTATATATCTTCTTTGGAGAAATGTCTATTTAAGTCTTGCCCATTTTTGGATTGGGGTTGTTTGTTTTATTGATATTGAGCTGCATGAGCTGCTTGTAAATTTTGGAAATTAATCCTTTGTCAGTTGCTTCATTTGCAAATATTTTCTCCCATTCTGAGGGTTGTCTTTTCGTCTTGTTTATGTTTTCCTTTGCTGTGCAAAAGCTTTTAATTATCATTAAGTCCCATTTGTTTATTTTTGCTTTTATTTCCATTTCTCTAGCAGGTGGGTCAAAAAGGATCTTGCTGTGATGTATGTCATAGAGTGTTCTGCCTATGTTTTCCTCTACGTGTTTGATAGTGTCTGGCCTTACATTTAGGTCTTTAATCCATTTTGAGTTTATTTTTGTGTATGGTGTTAGAGAGTGATCTAATTTCATTCTTTTACATGTAGCTGTCCAGTTTTCGCAGCACCATGTATTGAAGAGGCTGTCTTTTCTCCATTGTATATTCATGCCTCCTTTATCAAAAATAAGGTGACCATATGTGCGTGGGTTTATCTCTGGGCTTTCTGTCCTGTTCCATTGATCTGTATGTCTGGTTTTATGCCAGTATCATACTATCATGATTACTGTAGCTTTGCAGTTTTGTCTGAAGTCCGGAATCCTGATTCCTCCAGCTCCATTATTCTTTCTCAAGATTGCTTTGGCTATTCAGGGTCTTTTGTGTCTCCATACAGATTGTGAAATTTTATGTTCTACTTCTGTGAAAAATGCCACTGGTAATTTGATAGGGATTGCATTGAATCAGTAGATTGCTTTGGGTAGTATAGTCATTTTCGCAATGTTGATTCTTCCAATCCAAGAACATGGTATATCTCTCCATCTGTTTGTATCATCTTCAGTTTCTTCCATCAGTGTCTAATAGTTTTCTGCATACAGGTCTTTTGTCTCCGTAAGTAGGTTTATTCCTAGGTATTTTATTCTGTTTGTTGCAGTGGTAAGTGGGAGTGTTTCTTTAATTTGTCTTTCAGATATTTAATCATTAGTGCATAGGAATGCAAGAGATTTCTGTGCATTAATTTTATATCCTGCTACTTTACCAAATTCATTGATTAGCTCTAATAGTTTTCTGGTAGCATCTTTAGGATTCTCTATGTATACTGTTATGTCATCGGCAAACAGTGACAGCTTTACTTCTTTTCTGATTTGGATTCCTTTTAATTCTTTTTCTTCTCTGATGCTATGGCTCAAACTTCCAAAACTATGTTGAATAATAGTGGTGAGAGTGGACAACCTTGTCTTGCTCCTGATCTTAGAGGAAATAGTTTCAGTTTTTCCCTATTGAGAATGATATTGGCTGTGGGTTTGTCATATATGGCCTGTAATATGTTGAAGTAAGTTCCCTCTATGCCTACTTTCTGGAGAATTTTTATCATAAATGGATGTTGAATTTCGTTGAAAGCTTTTCCTGCATCTATTGAGATGATAATATGGTTTTTCTCCTTCAGTTTGTTAATATGGGATATCACATTGATTGATTTGCCTATATTGAGGAATCCTTGCATTCCTGGGATAAACCCCTCTTGAACATGGTGTATGATCCTTTTAATGTGCTGTTGGATTCTGTGTTAGTATTTTGTTGAGAATTTTTGCATCTATGTTCATCAGTGATTTTGGCCTGTAGTTTTCTTTCTTTGTGACATCTTTTTCTGTTTTTTCTATGAGGGTGATGATGGCCTCCTAGAGTGAGTTTGGGAGTGTTCCTCCCTCTGCTATATTTTGGAAGAGTTTGAGAAGGATAGGCGGTAGCTCTTTCTAAATGTTTGATAGAATTTGCCTGTGAAGCCATCTGGTCATGGGCTTTTGTTTGTTGGAAGATTTTAAATCACAGTCTCAATTTCAGTGCTTGTGATTGGTCTGTTCATATTTTCTAATTCTTCCTGGTTCAGTCTCAGAAGGTTGTGCTTTTCTAAGAATTTGTCCGTTTCTTCCAGGTTTCTATTTTATTGTCCTAAAGTTGCTTGTAATAATCTCTCATGATCCTTTGTATTTCTGCAGTGTCAATTGTTACTTCTCCTTTTTCATTTCTAATTCTGTTGATTTGTCTTCTCCCATTTTTTCTTGATGAGTCTGGCTAATGGTTTATCAATTTTGTTTATCTTCTCAGAGAACCAGCTTTTAGTTTTATTGCTCTTTGCTATTGTTTCCTTCATTTCTTTTTCATTTATTTCTCATCTGATCTTTATGATTTCTTTCCTTCTGCTAATTTTGGGATTTTCATGTTCTTCTTTATCTAATTGCTTTAGGTGTAAGGTTAGGTTGTTTATTTGAGATGTTTCTTGTTTCTTGAGTTAGGGTTTTATTGCTATAAACTTCCCTCTTAGAACTGCTTTTGCTGCATCCTATAAGGTTTGGGTTGTTGTGTTTTCATTGTCATTTATTTCTAGGTATTTTTTGATTTCCTCTTTGATTTCTTCAGTGATCTCTTGGTTATTTAGTAGTGTATTGTTTAGCCTCCATGTCTTTGTATTTTTTACAGATTTTTTCCTGTAATTGATATCTAGTCTCATGGCGTTGTGGTCAGAAAAGATACTTGATACGATTTCAATTTTCTTAAATTTACCAAGGCTTGATTTGTGACCCAAGATATGATCTATCCTCAAGAATGTTCCATGAGTACTTGAGAAGAAAGTGTATTCTGTTGTTTTTTGTCTTATCAATTATTGACCTTTATGTATTTAGTAATTTTTATGTCCAGTGGAAGAAAGTTTCACCTACACCAAGGTCATGGATATGTTACTCTATGTTGCTATGGTCTGAATGCTTGTGTCCCCCCAAAACTCATATGTTAAAATCCTGATGCTCCATATGATGGTATTAAAAGGTGGTGTTTCTGGGAGGTGCTTAGGTCATGAGCATTGAGGTCTCATGAATGGGATTAGTGCTCATGTAGAAGAGACCCCTCAGAGCTCCCTATCCCCTTCCACCACGTGAGGACACAGCGAGAAGTCAGCAGTCTGCAACCTTGGAAGAGGGCCACTGCCATAACCTGAACATGCTGACACCCTGATATAGTTCTTCCAGCCTTCAGACCTGTGAGAAATAAATTTCTGTTCCTTATAAGCTACCCAGTCTGTGACATTATGTTATAGCAGCCCAAGCAGACTAAGACATATATTGTTTTCTTTTTTAAAAAATTTTATTTATTGTATTTATTTATTATTTTTGGCTGTGTTGGGTCTTCATTGCTGCACACAGGCTTTCTCTAGTTGTGGCGAACGGGGCTACTCTTTGTTGTGGTGCGTGGGCTTCTCTTGTTATGGAGTATGAGCTCTAGGTCTGTGGGCTTCAGCAGTTGTGGCACGCGAGCTTCAGTAGTTGTGGCTCGTGGGCTCTAGAGCACAGGCTCAGTAGTTGTGGCACACAGGCTTTGTTGCTACGCGGCATGTGGGATCTTCCCGGATCAGGGCTCAAACGTGTGTCCCCTGCTTTGGCAGGCGGATTCTTAAGCACTGTGCCACCATTGAAGCCTGACATATTTTTTTATAAAAACTTTAGTTTTTAACTTTCACATTTATCTTCAATCTAACTGAAATTTAAATTTGTGTACTATGAAAGGCAGGGGCCAAGTTTCACTTTTTTAATGTGGGCATTTAATTGTTCCAGCACCATGTATTAACTACAGCATCCTCCTTCACAATGCAATGGTACCATTGTCTTTTATTAAGTGGACTATGTGTGTATGGGTCTTCATCAGCACTATGGTATTGTAAAATTGTAAGTTCTCTGGAAATTTTCTTCTAGTTTGTTTTGGCTTGGTCCTTTGCCTTTCCCTGTACATTTTAGAATATACTTGTCAAATTCCACTAGAAATTAAAAAGCAAAAGGCTGCTGGGACTTCCCTGGCAGTCCAGTGGTTGGGACTTTGCCTTCCAATGCAGGTGGTGGGGGTTCAATCCCTGGTCAGGGAGGTAGGATCCCACATGCCTCATGGACAAAAAAACCAAGGCATAAAACAGGAGCAATATTGTGACAAATTCATTGGAGACTTTAAAAATGTTCCACATCAAAAACTCTTTAAAGAAAAAAAGATATCTTTACAATAGTGAATCTTCTAATCCAAGAATATAGTATATCTCTCCATTTATTTAATTACTCTCAATAATGTACTATTTTTGTAGAGATTTCCTCTGAAGAAATTTAACATCATTCATTAGTTTACCCCCTCCTATTTTTTATTATTTTATTTCTTTGTAAATGATATGAGTTTTAAATTTAATTTCCTATTTGCTCTTGGTAGATAGAAATGCAATTGATATTTGGTATTAAATTTGTACCTTGTGACCTTGCTAAATTTATTCATTAATTCTAATATATATATGTGGACTCTTGAATTTTATATTTTACAAATGATAGTTCTATTTTTTTCTCCAAAGCCATGTATTTTTAAGTTATTTTCCTTGCTTTACTGCATTGGTTAGAATGTCTAGTGTGGGGTTGAATAAAAGTAATACTAGTGTCTTAATCTTGTTCTCAATCTCAATGAGAAAGCTCTCCATATCCACTTCTAAGTTTGATGGTGTTTTTGGGTTTTTGTAGATGCTTTTTATCGTAATAAAAAATTATTCTACCCCTAGTTTTATTATGAATGGATTATTGACATGCTCAATGATGACTGTCCTTCTTTCTGTTAATGTGGTGAGTTGTATTGATTTTCTAATGTGGAACCAACTTAGCATTCTTGAAATAAGCCCAATTTGGTCAAGGTAGAACTATTTTTCATAATAAAGGATGTGGTTTCCTAGTTGTTTATTTAGAATCTTTGCATCTATGTTTATAATGCAGACTGTCCAGTAATGATTTTTTCCTTACATTTTAGTGACTTTTTCAACTTTTGATATCAAGTTTATGCTGGCCTCATAAAATGAATTAGAAAGTCTGCCTTTTTTCTTAATTTCTTGGGTCATTTTGTATATTATTGGGATTTCTTTTCAGTAAAGTCTTTGGAAGAACATTAGGAAAATTATCTAAGCCTAAAGTTTTCTTTGTGGAAAGATCTATAAATTAAGGATCAAATTACTTTAATAGATATAAGATTATTTAGATTTTCTATTTCTATTGGATTCAGTTTTGCTAAGTTGTATTTTCCCAGTTCATCTCCATTTTCAAATTTACTTGCACACATCTTGTTTATAATATCTATTTATTAATATTTTATTAAGTTTAAGATCTCTTGCTGTTGCCTTTTTCATTGCTGATACTAGAAATGTATTTCCACTTTTTTATTTATTATTGATCAATCTTAATAGAAATGTTTAATTTTTATTAGTTTTGTCAAAAGACCCAAACTTGTTGTTTTCTTTTTATATAAATAATATTTCTATTTAATTGTGTACCTGTTCTTTGTATTTTTATTATCTGTATTTTACTCTCTTTGGGTTTAGTTTGATGTTCCTTTGTTAATTCCTTGAGATGGAATTTTAGGTCATTAAATATCAGATTTTTTAGTTTTCTAATCTATGCATTTTGTATTATAGATTTCTCTTTAAGCATATCTTTCACTGTATCCCATATTTTTTCATTATCACATTTATTTCAAATTAAATTCTAATTTCCTTTGTGATATCTACTCTTATTCATGTTTCATTTTAGAATAATATTGTCTAGCTTCCAACATTTGGGTGTTGTTTAGACTTTTCTTTATTTAAATTGATTTCTAGCATAATTCCTTTCTGGTCAAAAAAAAATGCTTTGAAATAATTTAAAACTTTGAAAATTTGGGAGCCTTACTTTAGGATTCACCATATCATCATTTTGATAAATATTACATATGCACTTGAGGAAAATGTCTTTTTAGGTCATTAGTGGGTTTAGTGTTCTTTATATGACAGGTTAATTTTATTAATTTAGTTTAGATCTTCTATCTTTCTGATGTTTTTGTTTGTATACACCATCAGCTATGAAGAAAGGTTTGTTTTAAAGTCTCATATGCAACGTGGATTTTCTGTTCCTTTTTTTAGTTCTGTCAACTTTTGCTTCATGTACTTTGAAGCTCTGATATGGGAACATGGATTGTACATTGTGATATCTTTCTTTTGGGTTGACCCTTTTATTATCATAAAATATATCTCTTTATTTCTTATAAGTCTTTTGAATTTAAAGTCAAATTTGTCTGTTTTTGGTATAGTTTCACCAATTTTATTTTGTTTACTGTGTATATGATATATCTTTCTGTACTTCTAATTCCAACCTTTCTTATATTTTTATTTCAGATGTGTTCTTATATTTAAGGTGGATCTCTGGTAAGCAGAATATACTTGAATTATTTTATGAAATTATTGATACATTTAGGTTTATATTTACAGTCTCATGATTTGTTTTCTGTTTGCCTCATCTTTTTCATAGTCCCTTTTCCTCTTCATTTTGCCTGCTTTTGAATTAAACTACTTTTATTATGTGGCTTTTTCCTTTAAAGGGAAAGATAAGTGACACTCCTTTACTCTTCTCATTAGTGTGTATTCTAAAGAATATAAAATGCATTTTTGAGTCAGAATAATAAAATCTAAGATAAATTATATTTTTTAAATGAATATAAAATATGAAGTCTAATATAAAATATTACTTTTCCCACTTTCATTGAAATGTTCAACTGTTAAGTTTCTATAGGTTGCTTCACACTTTTGTTGAAGCAAAACTCTTTGTTCACTTCACTATAGAGTCTCTTTTAAGCATTTTGCAGATTGCACTCTGTGTTGTCATTTAATATGTTCTGCTATCCCCTGTGTTACTTTTCAATTAGTAATTGAATCTAGAGGCTTGATCTACTACAGTCTTGATATTTCTTTATCAGGTACACTTCATAAATGGTGTTGTGTACTTCCATTAGATGGTATGTAATGTATAATTATCTCTTTTTTAATGATATAAGTGGCCATTGGAGTAATTTCAAACATGATAATATGTAGAATACCTAAAAAAAAATTAATGGGAAACTTACCTCAAATAATATGAGAATAAAAATATGATGTTATAAAAATCCCATATATAAAAGTTGAGAGCTTTCACATATACATACAAATATAAATTCAGTGATATAATGGAAGAAAAGATTCCATTGCTATAGCAATAAATAAATGGATAGAAAAATAAGTAAATATAAAATACCTAGATGAAATTTAACAAAACACAAAATTGACTTGAATGAATGGAATGGCATATTGCTTCTTGAGTAAGGAGTCTCAATATTATAAAGAAGTCAATATCCCTATGATAAAATACAAAATTAAAGCAATTGCAGTGTAAACCCCATCAGTTTCCCCCTTCCCCTTTGTCTCCCTAAACTTAATAAATTGATTGTAAAGTTTGGTTGGAAAACCAAACTAGAATGAATAGCCAGGAAAAAAAAAAACTGAAAAATAAGAGCAGTGGTATGTGGGGATGAGGGGATTAAGGGGTTGACTGTCTCTTCAGATTTTAGAACATATTGTGAAACCTCTGCAAATAAAATAGAATTGTATTAGCTCATGAATAGAAAGATAAATTAATAGAGGAGGAAAAAAGCCCATTTGAATATGGACATTTAATATTTGATAAAGGTGACAAATTAGGGGGGAAAAGATGGAAGTTTTAATAAGTGATACTGTTCCAACTGAATAACTTTATGGAAAACAATAAAATTGAAACCTGATCTTAAATCACCTGTGTGTGTGTGTGTGTGTGTGTGTGTGTGTGTGTGTTTAGTGATTTAGTGATTAGATCTGTTGGCCATCATCCAACATGTTCTACTATATGAACTGTCATGTCCAGCTCTCCGTGATGTAGCCAGCCAGTTTTTGTCCAATCTTATTGAGTCTGTCTAGCTCTGGTACTGATTTCTACCTGAGTCTATTAGAGCAGATGTATATATGTTTACATCCAGTTATCAATTTACATTTCACTGTAAAATATGTACAAAAAATATTTTAAGTCACTTTCTTTAAAAGGCATCTACATTTATTATAGCCACAATAGCTTCAACATTTTATTACAGTCAGTCAAGTACAGTGTAATGAAATTATATGATTATTAATGTATATTATACATAATGCACATATTCAAAAGCAGTAGTGTGACTGATTATTCAAAAAACTAAGTGTTCATTGTTTCAGACTTTCTATTTCTCAACTAAATGATTTCCTCTGAAGTCTTTTGCAACTGACTTTCCTTTGCATAGTTCATTTGGCTTGGAATCTGATGAAAGTATTCTGACTTCTTGGTAAGCTCTTGGAACAAGCCTCTATTGCTATGGGAAGGTATCCAAAATTTATGGATCAGTAATCTAATCTAGACTGGCAACTCCTATGGACTGAACTGAATTTCCCTTTTACTGTGTTCACCCTCTCACGTGGAGCACCTGGTCACAAGCCCTGTTCATCACCTCAGCCCAGTTCTCAAAATCACCTTCACAAGCCACGTTCCTGCCTTTTATGTAGCATCCAAGTTTCCATGCCTGTGCTAATAAATTGGATGACATGAATGATTGTGTAAATGCCATGTCTGACAGTTTTTGTAGTTCAATATATTCCTTCTGTACCATAGATTTTAGGCTTTCTGAGTAGATAAGACTCAATATAGAATGTCATTTTATGCCACAGGAAGTGGTAAGTCCCATCCCTAATATGATCATGTATATATATAGAGGAGTCTTGGTTGGGAACAAACAGTGTAATAAATTCCAAAAGAGGTGTAACATTGGGAAGAATAGCATAAATGTTCTTTCAGTCATTCAGGAAAATATATTGAGAAAAACGTAGAGGGTGTGATAGTACCAGATAAAAACTGAACTTTTGAGATCATAGGAAGATTTTCAGGGTAATGGAAAGAGTCATAATGGTACTTAGATTCTAGTCTCAGCTTTTTCAGTTTTGTGACTTTGAACAATACTTCAGTTTAAGATCCCTGTCTATATCATTGAAGGATTGGTGCAAGTAACCATTAACAGCCTTTCAAAGTTTGACTTTGGTGAATCTGAACCTTACCTTGATATCTATACTTTGAGACATAGATAGGACTGGATTTTCAAGTGACTAAACCTAACTACTTTGACTTGAGGTACATGGAGACTCCCTTTGAAGAAAACATCTACCTACTCTATGCTCTGGATCTGAAAATAAATGTATGACACCTCTTTTTCATCATGAAAGCTTTTTAGTTATCAGGAGAAGTGATTTCTTAGGGCTTACCAACCTATGAATCTTGACTTCTTAGAATAAATGTTATTCTCTATGAATAGAGTACAAGAAAGGGACACAGATGGAGGAGGAAAGTACTTTAAAAAGAAGAAAAAGAAACCTTACTTTGAAACCAACCTTCAGTCAACTTTTTTGATAAATAGCAGTTAACCTCCAGTGAATTTTGAATAGGCTTTGCCCTTTGGTTCCCACAGGTATGCTAAACAGAAGCCCAGGAAGGAAAAAATCCACTTGATTAAAAATTGTCTATGAGAGGAGATATGGCAGAAACATCATCCTTTTTAGATTTCTGATCTTCAGAGATAATTGTATTATATAAAGCTCATAAGATATTCAGATCAATACCAGACATTGATAGAAGAAATACATGCTGTGGTGAAGGAATATATGTGTTAATATATACAAATGTATCTTACAGAAGTATAAAACAAATGGATCAATGAACAGCCCACTGTGATGTAATATTTGTGTATCCATCTATCCTGACATTCCTACATAAGTATCAACAAAGTTATGCAAAAAAAAGCTGTAAAATGCTGAACATATACCCATTTATTACATGTAATGTAATAAATTCCAAAGGAGGCATAACTTTAAGAAAATAGTATACATGATCCTCCAATAATTCTAGAACATTTACTGATGAAGCGGCAGAGGTTGAGATTATATAACATAAAAGCTTCAAAGTTCTGGGGTCCAAGGAAAATTCTCAGCGTAGTAGAGAATGTTCTTAAAAACTGATCCCACAAGGAGCACATAGCATTTGACCTCTTGAAATTAGCGCCAGTCTCACAACAGATGTGAGCTGAAAGTGGGGACAATAAATACGTAAATAAAGGCCCTAGCCAACTCCAACTGCAGGGGGATCATTTTTACAGGCAGAAAGTAATTATCCTGCTGGAAGTTAGCCAGAACACCAGAGAGAGTGAACATCCTTATCCCATCTCAAAATTCTGTGGGATTTTTAATGAACACAAATGGTTATGACCTTGAGTTTTATGCTCCATCCACAAAAAGAACTTCTTAACAGCAATGCCTGTGTGTTTCCTCTGTCAACTCAAGCTGCAGGGCACTGATTCAGAACCAAAGATTAAGTCTGTGAATGCTGGGAAGATAATGAGGACCCCTACAAAAATTACTCAGTTAAATTAAATGACTAATTTTACAAAATAGTAACAGTAATGTTTGGCTGCCAGTAGCAAACTGCAAAACTGCTTAACAAATTTCTATAGAGGAATTTAGTATTTTAATGACAAAGTGGAAATCATCTATAAGGGCTTAATGCTACTTCTGCTGCCACGTAGAACAGCTCTCTTATCCTCCCCAACACCAGTTTTACTTTTGTTCATTAGTCATGGTTTCCCGGTCTTGGACTAATTTTGCACACATGTATTTGATTTGCAGTGAATGGATGACAGATTAGCCAGATTGCAAATCATAATTGAGCAGAGATCCATGTAATGTAAATCACATAGCCCAGCATCCACTTCTGTTTGCCAAGACAGCATTCTTGGAAGTTGCCAGATAAAATGACAGCCCTCAGGTTGAATACCAAGCATCATTTATGAGATGGTAGACTTTTTGAGAGCTTCTTAACATGAACCAAGCTCTAACTTTGTAGCTACAGCCCATGAATAACCACAAAGAGAAATATCCTCTAGGAGGATATTGGTATAACGGGATCACAAGTTAAAAATGGGAAAGTATCACTTTTGATCACTTACTATGTGCCAGACCTGGTACTAGGAATTTTACACATAGTACTTCATTAAATTTTCTCAATATGGAATGGGTACTATTAATGGCATTTAACACATAAGGCAGCGAGATACTATTTCTGTAGAGGAATGTAAGCAACTAACACCTCTGTCTTTACCTCCCTGAGCTTCTTTGCAAATAAAAATAATTTAGTCCTTTAAAAATGCAAAACACACACACACACACACACACACACACACAAACGCAGGCTAGAAGTTCATGTTATTTACATAGATCTGGGAAGAGAAACATTATGGCATGAATAGTCCATATAATCATATTGTGTCTATTGTAAAACCATGACAATTAAATTGTCGTTTATATGCCTAACACTAGAAGATGATGTTGTATTGTGCCAGGCATTTATTTTCCCATTTCCTCTTAAATGCATCCCCTCACACTTCATGTGTTGCAATCTACTGGAGGGAACCAGTCTTTCAAACTATTTCCTAGGTTCACTTGCTTCTATGGGAATACAGCTAATGGGAGGGAACTGGTATGACATTGCAGGACAGGAAAAGTAAAAAGCCAGGGTATGTGTCCTCTTCTCTCTGCCTCAAGCGGTGAGCAGTGGCTTTGTTCTTCCCTGGCTTCAGCTCCTACCAAACTTGTCCTTCCTCCCTGGTCCCAGATGCTGTTATCAGTTACATTATTTTCTTAATTTCGTTTTCAAGTTGTTTACTGTTGCTTTACAGAAATAAAATGGATTTTTCTATTGATCTGGTATCCTGCAACCCTGATGAACTCTTTTACTATTTATAATAATTGTTATTTGTGGCTTACTTAAGATTTCTGTTTACAAGATCATATCTTCTGCAAACAGAAGTGGTTTATTTCTTCCTTTCCAATCTGGTTGCCTTTTATTTCTTTTCCTTGCCTAATTACCCCGGCTAGAACTACAGTACAATGTTGAATAGATGTAGTGAGAGCAAAGATCATTGTTCTGTCACTAATTTTAAGGTGCAAACATTGCCTTTGTCATTACATATGAGGTTAGCTGTGTGTTTTTTGTAGGTGCACTTTATCAGGTTAAGGAATTCTTTTCTATTTCTAATCTGTTCGTTTTTATGTAAAAGGATGTTGGATATGTTCAGTTGCTTTTTCTGTGCTTTTTGAGATAATCATGTGTTTTTAGTCCTTTAATCTTTAATATGATGTATTACATTAAATGAATTTTGGATGTTAAACAAATGTTGTGTTCCTGGCTAAATTCCACTTGGCCAGGGGGTATAATCCTTTCCATATTTTGTGGATTCAGTTTGCTAGTATTTCGTTAAGAATTTTTGCATCTATTGGGTGGGCCAAAATGTTCGTTTGTTTTTTTCTGTAAGATGGCTCTAGTAGCACTTATATGCCTTTAACTTCATTCAAAACAATTTTGTTAGATTGTATGTGACATCTGTCATATCAGTGTGCATTTAAAAAGACTTATCAATTCTTTTTCATTTATTTCTGATCTGATCTTTATGATTTCTTTCCTTCTGCTAACTTTGGGGTTTTTAATCCTTCTTTCTCTAATTGCATTAGGTGTAAGGTTAGGTTATTTATTTGAGATGTTTCTTGTTTCTTGAGGTAGGATTCTATTGCTATAAAATGAAGGAAACAATATAAAAATCAATAAAACTAAAATCTTGTCCTTTGAGAAGATAAACAAAATTGATAAACCATTAGACTCATCAAGAAAAGAAGGTAGAAGACTCAAATCAATAGAAATGAAAAAGGAGAAGTAACAATTGACACTGCAGAAATACAAAGGATCATGAGAGATTATTACAAGCAACTTTAGGACAATAAAATAGAAACCTGGAAGAAATGGACAAATTCTTAGAAAAGCACAACCTTCTGAGACTGAACCAGAAAGAAATAGAAAATATAAACAGACCAATCACAAGCAATGAAATTGAGACTGTGATTAAAAATCTTCCAACAAACAAAAGCCCATGACCAGATGGCTTCACAGGCAAATTCTATCAAACATTTAGAAAGAGCTACCACCTATCCTTCTCAAACTCTTCCAAAATATAGCAGGAGGAGGAACACTCCCAAGCTCATTCGACGAGGCCACCGTCACCCTGATACCAAAACCAGAAAAAGATGTCACAAAGAAAGAAAACTACAAGCCAAAATCACTGATGAACATAGATGCAAAAATCCTCAACAAAATACTAGCAAACAGAATCCAACAGCACATTAAAAGGATCATACACCATGATCAAGTGGGGTTTATTCCAGGAATGCAAGGATTCTTCAGTATACACAAATCAATCAATGTGATAAACCATATTAACAAAGTGAAGGAGAAAAACCATATGATCATCTCAATAGATGCAGAAAAAGCTTTCAACAAAATTCAACACCCATTTACGATAAAAACCCTGCAGAAAGTAGGCATAGAGGGAACTTACCTCAACATAATAAAGGCCATACATAACAAATCCACAGCCAACATCGTTCTCGATGGTGAAACACTGAAACCATTTCCACTAGATCAGGAACAAGACAAGGTTGCCCACTCTCACCACTATTATTCAACATAGTTTTGGAAGTTTTAGCCACAGCAATCAGAAAAGGAAAAGAAATAAAAGGAATCCAAATCGGAAAAGAAGAAGTAAAGATGTCACTGTTTGCCAATGACATGATAGTATACATAGAGAATCCTAAAGATGCTACCAGAAAACTACTAGAGCCAATCAATGAATTTGGTAAAGTAGCAGGATACAAAATTAATGCACAGAAGTCTCTTGCATTCCTATACATTAATGATTAAATATCTGAAAGAGAAATTAAGGGAACACTCCCACTTACCATTGCAACAAACAGAATAAAATACCTAGGAATAAAACTACCTAAGGAGACAAAAGACCTGTATGCAGAAAACTATAAGACACTGATGAAAGAAATTAAAGATGATACAAACAGATGGAGAGATATACCATGTTCTTGGATTTGGAAGAATCAACATTGCAAAAATGACTATACTACCCAAAGCAATCTACAGATTTAATTAAATCCCTATCAAACTACCAATGGCATTTTTCACAATTTTTATGGAAGCACAAAGGACCCGGAATAGCCAAAGCAATCTTGAGAAAGAAAAACGGAGCTGGAGGAATCAGGCTCCTGGACTTCAGACTATACTACAAAGCTACAATAATCAAGACAGTATGTTACTGGCACAAAAAGAGAAACATAGATCAATGGAACAGGATAGAAAGCTCAAAGATAAACCCATGCACATATGATCACCTTATTTTTGATAAAGGAGGCAAGAATATATAATAGAGAAAAGACAGCCTCTTCAATACATGGTGCTGCAAAAATGGGACAGCTACATGTAAAAGAATGAAATTAGAACACTCCCTAACACCATACACAAAAATAAACTCAAAATGGATTAAAGACCTAAATGTAAGGCCAGACACTATCAAACTCATAGAGGAAAACGTAGTCAGAACACTCTATGACATACATCACAGCAAGATCCTTTTTGACCCACCTTCTAGAGAAATGGAAATAAAAACAAAAATAAATGGGACCTATTGAAACTTAAAAGCTTTTGCACAGCAAAGGAAAACATTAACAAGACGAAAAGACAACCCTCAGATTGGGAGAAAATATTTGTAAATGAAGCAACTGACAAAGGATTAATCTCCAAAGTTTACAAGCAGCTCATGCAGTTCAATATCAGAAAAAGAAATAACCCAATCCAAAAATGGGAAGAAGACGTAAATAGACATTTCTCAAAAAAGATATACAGATAGCCAACAAACACATGAGAGAATGCCCAACATCACTAATCATTAGAGAAATGCAAATCAAAACTACCTCACACCAGTCAGAATGGCCATCATCAAAACCTACAAACAATAAATGTTGGAGAGGGTGTGGAGAAAAGGGAACCCTCTTGGACTATTTGGGGGAATGTAAATTGATACAGCCACTATGGAGAACAGTATGGAGGTTCCTTAAAATCTAAAAGTAGAACTACCATATGACCCAGCAATCCCACTACTGGGCATATACCCTGAGAAAACCATAATTCAAAAAGAGTCATGTACCACAATGTTCATTGCAGCTCTATTTACAATAGTCACGACATGGAAGCAACCTAAGTGTCCATCGACAGATGAATGGATAAAGAAGATGTGGCATACATATACAATGGAATATTACTCAGCCATAAAAAGAAGTGAAATTGAGTTATTTGTAGTGAGGTAGATGGACCTACAGTCTGTCATACAGAGTGAAGTAAGACAAAAACAAGTACCGTATGCTAACGCATATATGTGGAATGTAAAAAAAAAAAAAAATGGTTCTGAAGAACCTAGGGGCAGGACAGGAATAAAGACGCAGATGTAGAGAATGGACTTGTACACGGTAGTGGGAAGAGTAAGCTGGGACGAAGTGAGAGAGTGGCATGGACTATATATACTACCAAATGTAAAATAAATAGCTAGTGGGAAGCAGCTGCATAGCACAGGGAGATCAGCTCCGTGCTTTGTGACCACCTAGAGGGGTCGGATAGGGAGGGTGGGAGGGAGGGAGACGCATGAGGGAAGAGATATGGGAACATATGTATAACTGATTCACTTTGTTATAAAGCAGAAACTAACACACCATTGTAAAGCAATTATACTCCAATAAAGATGTTAAAAAAAAAAGAGAGAGAAGAGGGAGGAGATACAGGGATATATGTATAGCTGATTCACTTTGTTATAAAGCAGAAACTAACATACCATTTTAAAGCAATTATACTCCAATAAAGATGTTTAAAAAAAAAAAGACATCAAAATTGGTGAATTTTTAATGTAGCCATTTTAATATTGAAGATGGAAGAAAAAAGCAACATTTTTGTTATATTATGTTTTATTATTTCAAGAAAGGTAAGAACGCAACTGAAACGCAAAAAAAAGATTTGTGGAGTGTATGGAGAAGGTGCTGTGACCGATCGAATATGTCAAAAGTGGTTTGCGAAGTTTCGTGCTGGAGATTTCTCGCTGGATGATGCTCCACGGTCGGGTAGACCAATTGAAGTTGATGGCGATCAAATCAAGACATTCATTGGGAACAATCAACGTTATACCAAGCGGGAGAGAGCCGATATATTCAAAATATCCAAATCAAGCGTTAAAAATCATTTGCACTAGCTTGGTTATGTTAATCGCTTTGATGTTTGGGTTACACACAAGTTAAGTGAAAAAAACCTTCTTGACCATATTTCCACATGCTGTTGTCTACTGAAATGTAATGAAAATGTTCCGTTTTCAAAACAAATTGTGACGGGCAATGAAACATGGGTACCGTACAATAACGTGGAATGGAAAAGATCGTGGGGCAAGTGAAATGAACCGCCGCTAACCACACCAAAGGCCGGTCTTCATCCAAAGAAGGTGATATTGTGTATATGGTAGGATTGGAAGGGAGTTCTCTATCATGAGCTCTTTCCGGAAAACCAAACGATTAATTCCAACAAGTACTGCTCCCAATTAGACCAACTGAGAGCGGCACTAGACCAAAAGCATCTGGAATTAGTCGACAGAAAACGCATGATCTTCCATCAGGATAACGCAAGACCGCATGTTTCTTTGATGACCAGGCAAAAACTGTTACAGCTTGTCTGGGAATTTCTGATTCATCCACCGTAATTCACTAGACATTGCACCTTCAGATTTCCATTTATTTCGGTCTTTACAAAATCCTCTTAATGGAAAAAAATTCAATTCCCTGGAAGACTGTAAAAGGCACCTGGAACAGTGCTTTGCTTTAAAAGATAAAAAGTTTTGGGAAGATGGAATTATGAAGTTGCATGATAAATGGCAGAAGGTAGTGGAACAAAAGGGTGAATATGTTGTTCAGTAAAGTTCTTGGTGAAAATTAAAAATCTGTCTTTTAGGGCTTCCCTGGTGGCGCAGTGGTTGAGAGTCCGCCTGCCGATGCAGGGGACACGGGTTCGGTTCGTGCCTCAGTCCGGGAAGGTCCCACATGCCGCGGTGCGGCTAGGCCCGTGAGCCATGGCTGCTGGGCCTGCGCGTCCGGAGCCTGTGCTTCGCAACGGGAGAGGCCACAACAGTGAGAGGCCCGCGTACCGCCAAAAAAAAAAAGTATCTTTTATTTTTGCTTAAAAAACTGAAGGCATTCTTTGGCCCACCCAATATATTCATAAGGGATATTAGTGTGTAGTTTTCTTTCTTGTTTTATCTTTGTCTGGTTTTGTTATCAAGGTATTATTAGCCTCATAGAAAGAATTGAAAAGAGATTTTCCTCTTCAGTGTTTTATAAGATTTTGTGAAAGATGTGCTCTAAATATTGGTAGAATCCAACAATGAAACCATCTTACCTGGAATTTCTTTGTGGCAAATTTAAAAATTACTAATTCTATCTCTTTATAGAGATAGAATATTTTGAATATTCAGATTTTTTATTTCTTCTTGTATCAGTAATTTGTGTCTTTCTTGGATTTATTCATCTAGGTTTTCTAATTTTTTGGTGTACAATTACTTATAGTATTTTTTATAATCATTTTTATTCCTGTAAATTCAACAGTAATATTCTCTCTCTCATTCCTGATTTTGGTTATTGTGTCTTCTCTCTTTTTTTCTTGGTCATTCTAACTAAAGGTTTTTCAATTTTATTGATCTTTTCAAAGAACTAACTTCTGGTATCATTGATTTTTCTCTATTGCTTTTAAATTATCTATATCACCTATTTTTGCTCTAATCTTTATTATTTTTTCTTTTGTTTGATTTAGATATGCTTTGTTCTTTCATTTCTAGTTTCTTATGGTGGAATGTTAGATTATTTCAGACATTTCTACTTTATAGGCTTTTATAGGTAAAAATATCCCTCTAAGGGCCGTTTTAGCTCATTCTACAAGTTTTGGTATGTTAAAATTATTATTTTTTTCATCTTAAAGCATTTTCTAATTTTCCTTGCGATTTTTCTTTGACCCACTGGTTATTCAAGACAGTATTTTTTTAATTTTCACATATTTGTGAATTCCTAAATTTTCTTCTTTATTTCTAATACTATTCAATTTTGGTCAAAAACATACTTTGTATGATCTTAATCCTTTTAAATTTATTGAGACATGTTTTATGTTCTAATGTATAGTATATCTTGGATAATGTCCTATATGCACTTGAGAAGAATGCATATTCTGTTAATAGGTGAAGGAGTCTATAACTGTAGAGTTTATAGAATTATAGTTGTATATTAGATATAGATGTAGATGTAGATATAGATATAGATGTAATTGGTTAATGATGTTACCCAAGTCTTCTATTCACTTGTTGCTTTTTTGCCTGGTTGTTCTATACATTATTGAAAGTTGGGTAGTGAAATCTACTATGATTGTGAATTATATATTTCTCCCTTCAATACTGTCAGTTTTTGCTTCATCTTTTTGATATTATGTTATTAGATATATGTTTATAATTGTTATGCCTTGCTTGTGGAATGACCCTTACTATATACATTGTCCTCCTTCATAGGTATTAAAATTTTTGCTTTAAAATCAGTTTGCCTGACATTAATCATGCCAATGCAGACCTCTTTTGGTCACTGTTTGCATAGTATATCTCTTTTTTCATCCTTCTCTTTCAACATATTTGTTTCTTTTAATCTGAAGTATGTTTTTTATAGCTAGCATATGGTTGTATCATTTTTTAAACTATTCTGCCAATTGCTACCCTTCGATTCTCAGATTAGTGTATTCATTTATATTTAATGCAATTACTGGTAAGGTAGGACTTACATCTGTCATTTTACTATTATTTTCTATATGTCTTATATCTTTGTTTCTCTCTTCCTCCATTACTGCTTTATTTTGTGTTAAATAGATCTTTCCTAGTGTACCATTTTAATCATCTTGTGTTTGTTTGCTATGTTTTTTAGTTATTTTTTTAATGGGAACCCTAGAGATTAAAATTATTATCTTAATTTAAAGCAACCTAGTTTGGATTTGGATTAGTGCTAACTTTGTTTCAATAGTATATAGGAACTTTGTTCCATAATACATCCATTCCCTCCACCATCTTTTGTACATATGTATGTATGTATATAATATGTGTGTGTATGTATTTTCACTGTTTCCATCCTTTTTTATTAGTTGAAAATAAACCTAACAAACAGGCATATGCTACATATGGCTGACCCAATGGAATATTTTTGTGCTATCTCGATTGTTGGCAAATATGCCATCAGGTTGTTATCTAAGCTAATAGTTTTCACTGTTTCCATCCTTTATTATTAGTTGGAAACAAACCTAACAAACTGGAGGTGATGACATTCCACAATCCCAAGAGGTAAGGGAAATAGCTTTGCATTTTGTCCCTGTTTTAAAAAATTAAATACATCTTAGCAAAAGTAGATTAAAAAAGAAAAGATGAGAGCCCCAGATGTCAGTAGGGAGAGGGAGGAGATCCAGGGGAGCAACAGGCCCCCTGTACCACAGTCTTCCTTGAATAAATGTTCCTCAAATTTTTGCAAGCAAATGTTTGCTAATTTACAGAATTCCAAAAAAGCTGTGTTTTTGTTGCTTTTTCATATGAGAAGATATATGAGGGACCTCATTCTGCCCTTCCAGAAGTCCTACCCCTAGAGACATTTTAGGGAATATTTTAATGTAACCTCTTCTTGTATATGTATAAAGGCAGTTGTTAGGAACAGTTTAATGTCCAATACAGTATGAGTCACAAATACAAGCCACATATATTAATTTAAATATTTAGTGGTTATGTTAACATAAGTAAAAAGAAACAAGTGAACTAAATTTTAATAAGCTATTTAACCCTCTATAGCCAAATTATTATCTGTTCAACATGCAGTCATTAGAAAACATTGAGATACTTCATGTTCTTTTTTTCATACTAAGTCTTTGAAATCTGGTGTGTATTTTAACATATCATAATTTAATTCAGACTAGCCATATTTAAAGTACTCGAGAGCCACATAAATCTAGTGACTACCATGTTTTAGAGCACAGTTATGGAACATACTACTTGGGTTAATCACCATTCTGCCAGTTGCAAGCTGAATTACCTGTGCTGTTTACTTATTTGTGTCTCCTTTAAATTTTCTCAACTTGTAAAATATGAACTTAAAATGACTTTTACTTTACAGTTTGCTTGTCAAACTAGGGCTTGTTAGCCAAGCCTAATTCACTGTGTGTTTTCATAAAAACAGTTTTATTGGAATTCATCCATATTCATTCATTTATGTGTTGCCTGTGGCTGCATTGAGCTACAATGGCAGAATTCAATAGTTGAGACAGAGGCTATATGGCTTGCAAAGCCTAGGATATTTATCATCCAGCCCTTTATATAAACAGTGTGCTGGATCTTCCTTTATACAGTTGTAAGGATTAAGTGATTTAACACATGTAAAATACTTACAATAGAGGCCAATATGTAAATATTTCTCATATATTAGCTAAAATTATTATGAATAGACACAGCCTAAGAAGAAATGTATCTAATATGCTAATACTTTGCACCTGAAAATACTGACAGTAACAGAAAAGAAGTTTTTCCCAATTAACATAGTTAGCCAAAGTATGTTGTTCTTAACTTTTCATGAATTTTAAGATAAAAGCAGATATAATAGTTTTTATTTGGGGGCACAATAATCCTCATAGTGTAAAGCATATTAAGAAACTATATTATGCCAATACATTCCAAATTATGGTTCTTTTTACCTAAAACAATTTTTTGGCATTTTCTTCACACCTGAGTTTTTTCAATGATAAAATGAAAGGCTAGCTATAGGAGCATCTTACCAAATTTTCCATCCAAATCCTTGATCCATGAGATGCTACATATGGCTGACCCAATGGAATATTTTTGTGCTATCTCGATTGTTGGCAAATATGCCATCAGGTTGTTATCTAAGCTAATAGTTTTCTCACAGCAGCCTGTTCTTTAAGGGGGAAGAGGAGTCTACAGGAAGCTTGTCATGAGGGAATTTCCAGTCTTGATTCCATGCAGTACTTATTGTCATTAACTCCCAGTAGTTGTTAGTCACAGAAGGTAACTTGTTTAATTAAAACAAACATCATATGAAATACATGTTAGAACTACATTAACAAGTAGCTACTTCCTTCTCCCTTCTCATTAGGACAATTTATTTATTTTTTAAAATAAATTTATTTGTTTTATTTATTTATTTTTGGCTGAGTTGGTTCTTCGTTGCTGCATGCAGGCTTTCTCTAGTTGCGGCGGGGGGGGTAATCTTTGTTGCGGTGCGCGGGCTTCTCATTGAGGTGGCTTCTCTTGTTGTGCAGCATGGGCTCTAGGCACGTGGGCTTCAGTAGTTGTGGCATGCAAGCTCAGTAGTTGTGGCTCGCGGGCTGTAGAGTGCAGACTCAATAGTTGTGGCGCATGGGCTTAGTTGCTTCGCGGCATACGGGATCTTCCCGGACCAGAGCTCGAGCCCATGTCCCCTGCATTGGCAGGTGGATTCTTAACCACTGCGCCACCAGGGAAGCCCAGGACAATTTATTTTTATGTAAGTTCCAAACTGATAGAAAACTTAATTGAAGTCCACTGGTTGTTTGTATCCTCTCCTATTTCTGTTATATACATCCAATGTTTAACCAACGTTAGAGAGTGCGTACTCTGCCAGATGCTGTGGCACACACAAGTTAACAACTGAGACTTTGTTCTCTAGGAGTTAACATTAAACAATGGAGTATAATACAAAGCAGTACCAGTATTCAGTACCAAGTTAAAGCAGTCATATTGTGCTGTGGGACAACAGAAGGAAAAGAGGCCAGTCTGATTGACAGGGCCTGAAAATTCTGCACGGACATGATGCCCTTTGATTTGAGCCTTGACTGATGACTTGGCATTTCCTGGCTTCAAAACAATCCCAGGTGAATTAAACCTTAAGAAAACTGTATCAATATATAATATACCCAGGAAAAGTCCGTAAGTTTAGTATGAATGAGTGATGGAATAGCCAAATACAGGTAACAGTCAATGAGTTTAAAGAAATAAGATGGGGGACTTCCCTGGTGGCACAGTGGATAAGACTCCATGCTGCCAATGCAGGGGGCCTGGGTTCGATCCCTGGTCAGGGAACTAGATCCCACATGCATGCTGCAACTAAGAGTTCACATGCTGCAACTAAGACCTGGTGCAGCAAAATAAATAAATAGATAAATATTAAAAAAAAAAGAGAAAGAAGATGGTACAAATGAACCTATTTACTAAACAGAAATAGAGTCACAGATGTAGAAAACAAACTTATGGTTACCAAGGGGAAAGTTGGGGGGAGGGATAAATTGGGAGACTGGGATTGACATATATACACTACTGTATATAAAATAGATAACTAATAAGAACCTACTGTATAGCACAGGAAACTCTACTCAATACTCTGTAATGACCTATATGGGAACAGAATCTAAAAAAGAGTGGATATATGTATATGTATAACTGCTTCACTTTGCTGTACAGCAGAAACTAACACAACATTGTAAATCAACTATAGTCCAATAAAAATTAGTTATAAAAAAAGAAATAAGAAAGGATTGTTTATGGAATATTTCTCATACTGTATTAAAGAGTTTTGATCATATATTGTAGGAAAACATGAATCAAGAACAGGTTTTCAGCTAGGAATAAAATATATTTTAATCCTCAAAATTCTTTCCAATGGGTGATTTTTAAAAAAGGTACAAATTGATCTTTTGGAAGAGGTAAATTTCCCTTTACTTCATCTTTAGGTCTTAGTTAGAGGGATAGATATTTCTATATTTTTAGGAAAGAGGAAAAAACTTCTGAGTCTTCATAGGAGTAAACTCTCTCCCTTTATTGTCCTGTTTAATATTCTCTATAATGATTCTGTCTCTGATTGAGTCTTTGTCTCCTGAAGCTGGTACAATAAGACAGGCTGAGGTGACCTAGTAGAGGAAGCTTAAACCTTTTGCTGTGGGGCTTAGGGTAAAAACAGACCCCTCTTTTGTTGTCCTATTTGTTCTTGGACTTATTGGAGCAGCTAGTATTTCAGTGTGAGCTTGGAAAAGAATTTCTCAAACTCACCATTATTGATATTTTGGCCAGATAATTCTTTGCTGTGGGGAGTCTGTCCTATGCATTATAGAATGTCTAGCAACTTCTATGACCTCTATCCACTAGATGCCAAAGCTCTCCCCAGTTCTGATAACTAAAATATCTTCAGGCATTGCCAGATATCCCCTGGGAAAGGAAAATTGTTCCCAGCTGAGAACCACTGGCTTAGAGACAAAGCAGGACAAGGAGGCTTTCAGTCTGTTGGGTTCTAAATAGGAGTCCTGTCTCTTAATGGTTCCTCATAATCCAATTAAGTACACAATGCATATACATTAATGAATGTGGTTTTAAAACTTATCATAAAGATTATAGGGCTTCCCTGGTGGCGCAGTGGTTGAGAGTCCGCCCTCCAATGCAGGGGACGCGAGTTCGTGCCCCGGTCTGGGAAGGTCCCACATGCCGCGGAGCGGCTGGGCCCGTGAGCCATGGCCGCTGAGCCTGCGCGTCCGGAGCCTGTGCTCCGCAATGGGAGAGGCCACAACAGTGAGAGGCCCGCGTACGGCAAAAAAAAATAAAAAAATAAAAAAAAATAAAGATTATAAATTTTCCTACAGCATCCTCTCTTCCAATTCCCATTAGAAACCTTACACTAAGTAGCCCTTCAAGAATTCAGATGTCGCTCTTTTATTTAGTGTAATTTATTCTTTAGTGCAGTGTTTTTGAGATTCAAGGATTTTTTTGAATGTTCCATTTGCACACATGGACACTATTTTGATTCATTGAGCTGTATGTCTATCCTTAAGCCACTACCACACTGTTTTGATAACTATAGCTTTTTAGTAAGTCTTGAAATCAGGTAGTGTAGATCTTCCAATTTTGTTCTTCTTTTCCAGAGTTGTTTTAACTATTTTAGATTTCAAATTTTTCAATAGAAGTTTTCATCATTAACTTGTCAGTTTCTTCAAAAAGACTGTTAGGATTTTAATTGAGATTGCATTGAATCTGTAGTACAATTTGGGGAGAATTGTCATTTTAATAATATTGACTCTTCTAATCTATTAACAAGGTATATATATCTCTATTATTTAATTTCTTTTTGCAGTGTTTTATAGTTTTCAGTGTACAGGTATTCCGTATCTTTGGTTAAATTCATAAATATATATATTTTTGATTTGTGTGTAAACGGAACATTGAAAAATTCATTTTCTAATTGTTTATTGCTGATATGGAAGGAAAAAAAAAGAATTCAGATGTTGAGAATGCTAAGGTCATAGGTTACTGCCAAATATAATAATCTTATTTCAATTCAATTTGTAATTTTAACTCTGTTTATTTCAATAATACAACAGACTTACGGTTTAAAATGGTTTCTGGTTCCCTGTCACCAAAATAAATAAATAAATAAAATTGGAAACAATTTTCACTTACCAATAATTCAAGTTGGATTGAGAGAAAATGTAGATTTAACTTATGGCATAGAGTGACTGTTGTTCCTGAACAAGAGGACAATAAGAAACTTTAAAAACCTGGGGTATATGGCATCACAAGAAATTGCTCTCTGAGGGGAACAAAGTAGTATTTTCATCCTCCTGGTCCATCTAAAGCAATTTTCTTTCTTTTACTGAGAGAGAACTGTAGAAAATAACTGAGTAGAAAAAGGCTAATTCAGGGTAAAAATAATGCTCTTGGGGGATGAAGGAGGGTAGTGTGTAAATAAGAGCCCTAGTAATTGGGTATGGTGGAAATTATATTATTTAATGTACAAATATAAGCTAAAAGTGTATGTTTTCATAATTCAGCATATCAGAGAGCCAACCTTCGAAATAGAAGGAGATGTCATGTCATTATAGCAGACACATGTTAGTTTCTGGGAATTGAATGGGCTGCTGTACACAGCACCAACCTCCACTGGTAGATTTTAAAAGGAGATTTGGCCATGACAGACATGAACAGAAAGCTAGGCCAGGATCAAGCTGTACACCCTGTACTTGTATGCTGACCTAATGAAATCTCACTTTACCAATATCAAGCAAGGGGCATAAAAAATTGAACAGAACAAAGGAAAGAAGAGAGCATCCACTAGAGCTGAATGCAGAATATGCTGCTGAAAATGATCTAATACACAATTCATAACATTGACTGACTACTTCAATAGAATTCAGTGAGGTGAGGCCACTAAGAATTAATGCAGGAATCCATACGGAGAGACAAGACTAAGCTGAAAAGACAACAAAGTAAGAAGAAAACCAGGTGTATTAGAAAGGATGATAGCCTAGATAATAAAGAATACCACTGGGGGACTCCAGCTCCTGCTTACGATGTAGAAATCTGGAAAGAGCATCATTCCCACCCTAACAGCATGAAAAACCTGGATACTATACAAAATCACATTTTCTTTAAAGAATTGATGTCACAAAGTAACGAAATACCCTGAATCCTATGTAAAAACGGGTGTCTTCATGGAGAGACAGAACACCAGTGGTGGCTCAACACCAGAAAAGTGAGTAAGAAGAACTCAGCTGTTGTAAAATTTTTTAATTATTTCTGAAAAAACCGAGACTGGGCTACCATTGTGTGATTGGCACCCCTAGAAGCCACAGACATAAGGAGAGTTTGCACCTGTTCACAAACTGCTGCGCAGACCTCCACTAGGTAGTCACAAGGAAGATTGGGGTTGTTGTGGAAGACTGGAGAAAGCTCCCCTCAGTGGTGCAGGCCTGGTAGAGGGGAGTGGCTGCTGCTATAGAAAAGGCAGAAAGCACTACAGAGAGCATTGTCCCCAAAGAACAGCAAGCCCTGTCATCCCTGGGGGCACAGGAGAAAAACCTTTGTGCCTGGGGGAAGGGAAATGAAAAAAAACCTTTATCCTTAGAGGAGTGGCAGGATTATGAAATTTACATAGAAAGATAAAGAAACTAGAATAGCCAGAACAGCTTTGAAAGAAGGACAACAAAGGAGCTTTCAATCTACTTGATATCAAAGTTTACTGTAAAGCAGCATTACTCAAGATAGTGTGGTATTGGCAAAGGATTGGAATAGATTAAAATAGAATATTGGGATAGAATAGGAAGTTCAGAAATAGGCCCACACTGAATAGGGTTAATTTTCAACAAAGGTTCAAAATAAACTTGGTGGAGAAAGGATAATCTTTAAACTGTTACTGCTACTACCACTGCCAGTATTGTCTAACGTTTATTGATTTTTGATTTGCACTACGGTAAACCATTTACATGAGTTATTTGACTTAATCTTAAAACCTGTTTTCTTTATTTAATAGATAAGAAAACTAAAGTTTAGAAAGGTCATATTATATGATAAAATCATAAAAATAGTAATTGGCAGAGTTAGAAAATATATGGACATATATTCTTACCAAGTAAGAATTGAAAGAAAAAGAAGAGCTTTAAGAAAGATGGTCATGGTGCAAATAGATGGGTGATTAGTACTAAAATCAGTAATATTATAACAAATTTCAACCCCAAACTAGTTTTAAATTTAAAAATAAATTTTATAATAGAAAATATCTAATGTAAAATGTACTAACACTAAATGTAAATAGACTAAGCATTCAAATGAAAGGAAAATGACAGTAGAAAATAAATAACCACTCCAAATTAAAATCTCACTTTCTCTAGTTTAGATTATGACCTTGTAATATATATTTAATATATATTTCCAGTGGAGTTATTGGAGTTAATTTCCTTTTTAGTATTCTTCCATTTCACATTTTTCTTAGCTATTTCCTCATGTATTTTTTCAGTATACTGTTTCAAAAATTTAACAATTTCCAGAACAAAAGATCATTGGGATTTTTATTAGAAGCATATTTAATTTATCATTCAATTTGGAAAGAATTGGCCTTCTTATTTTTTGGTGTTTCCACTTAAAACAAGTTTTGATTTCTCTTTAGTGTGTGTTGCACAGTTCTAGTTACTGATATTTCTTGTGTTTTCTCTTGTTTTAGGTTTTTATTATTATTGTTGTCATTGAAAGAAATTTATATCCTAATTTCTGTGCTGTTACAGAACTATTATTGTATTAAAGACCTCTAGAAAATGGTTCCATTATTAAAATATTTTAATGTCATACTTCAATAGCACATTGGTTTCATTTTACCATAAAGTCTACAACCAAGAGCCAGCACATACTGATGACATTCGAACCTACATCAACTACTGACTGAATTCTCTGATGCTACCTTTGACTAGTAATTAACTCCATTTTCAATGAGAACGTATTTTAAATTCTTAAAGAAAGATAATGAGTATGTTTTAAATTCTGAGAAATCTCTTCCTACACTCCTTACACAGTACTTGAGAATATACAGAAAACAACTTTTGAAAACATTTTCCAAGTGTGTGCCTTTTATATTTTTTCAGATGGATTTCTTAGGTTGGCTTTTGTGTGGCATTTGAATACTGAGCAACATGTTCTTTACATTTTCCTTTACATAGAGCAGTGGAGTTTTCTCTCAACAGCATTAAGTCAGCAAGAGAGAAAACTACAGTCCATGGAAGTACTTATAAGACTGCAAGGGAAGTTCAGTCAAATGAAATGTGACCCTTGAAAAGCTTGAATATTCTGAGCTTTCATCTAAAAAACAAAGTAGATGAAATTCACAGTGACACAGCAAGTTGAATCCCAGGGAAAGAGAATAATTCAGAGTTCCCTATTCCTGCCAAAGGCATTCTTAAAGAGCTGTTTCCCATCTTTTAATATTTTGTTGTTTTCAGGGACATCTATCTTTACCCCAAAATGAGGTCACTTAATGACTATTTATTTAGTCACCCAGATTCAAATACAGGTTTCTTTGAAAGAAGATATGTTTTGCCTCATTGTGCTGTTTAGGATGGCAGCAGCCAGACTTTGAAAATCTCCAGCTCTGAGCCACTTTCACAAGGCTACCGACTGCTCATCCAGAATGGGGTTCCTGCCAAAGAGTGGGGTTAGGGGACTGAGCAGGAATCACTAAAGATAATTACCATAGTTCTACTACAAAGACCCAATTGTGTAGGTGTAGAGTGTGTGTGTGTGTGTGTGTGTGTGTGTGTGTGTGAGAGAGAGAGAGAGAGAATAAGATAGTGATTGGATTCAACTGTAGTTAGGAATTACAAGCCTTGCACCATAAAGTCAATTTTTGCCTTCTAGAGTGAAACTCATTATTTTATTTAGCTATCCAAACAGGAAATATTTTTCTTCAGTGTGTTTAATCATGCTTCAAGAATAGTTGACAAAAAGATACTATGTACGATCAATGAGGTCCATGAATAAAGAAAGGGTATTCACTTTATTTAATTACTCAACCAATGTTTTGAACATCTGTGAAATACAAAACATGATGCTAGCTGTTGTCCATACAGGTGTGAACATGACAGGAGGTCAGACACTAAACAAATAATTCAAAAGTGAATTATGCATTTGCAATTTTGGTAAGAGTCATAGGGAGGAGAAAGACAACAAGGGGACCTGTTACAGGAGGCATCTTTTATTCCCTCTTAATAACTCGTGTGTGTGTGTGTGTGTGTGTGTGTGTGTGTGTAATCCTGGATGCCAGTCAATAACAAGCATCTTGTTTACCATGCCAGGGGTATGGCATCTGACATGTTGGAGGAAAGAGCAGAAAAAGACATCAGCTTGTCTCTTTTTCTGCACTTCTAGGATTATTGTGTTACTTCTTGTGCTGTTTACTTTTGGATGATTAAGAACTGCTTTAAAGTTCGGAGTCTCTATCAGAATTCCTAATTCTGCACTAATCTGGCAGTTAGTCAATGATTTCTCTAACTTGGGATGCAATTATTCAAAATAAATAGAAAGTGTGGTAAATAGGGAGTAAGAGGTATAAACTACTAGGTATAAAATAACTAAGTTACAAGGATATAATACAGCACAGGGGATATAGTCAATATTTTATAATAACCTTAGAGTATAATCTATAAAAATATCAAATTACTGTGTTGTACACCTGAAACTGATGTAATATTGGAAGTCAACTATACCTCAATAAAAAAAATTAAACTGGAAAATAAATAGAAGCTGTGAAACAACTAATCTGTGTCCTGGTTCTGGAGGATAACCGTGAAGTTTTGCTGGCATGCTCTGTTCTCCCTTAGAATGACTGAAAGTAGAATGGCCTCTGTGGTCCGTCGTCTCACAGAGCAGCTTATTATACTGTTCCCAGAATCATGGCATTTAGAACAATGGGCAAAGTAATTTTGTATGTTAGATATAATTTGGGCATGATATTTTAGGATGTACATACCCATGTGGGTTGCTTAAAATGCTGAAGTAAGTCAATGTAGCGTTATTTCTCAGGACCTGAGAGATTATCTGGTAAATATGACCTTTTTTTCCTAGGAAAAAAAAGACGATCGCTATTAGACAGATTAAATGACTGACTTGACATCAAAATTGTGTCATTTACAAGGACAACTTGATTTTTTGGTTTGTATTTTGTTTTCGGACTAAATAAGCTCAGTCCTTTCCAACATTTCTCTTACTAACTCAAAAACATCCTTTGATAAGAATAAAATGTTAATGTATAAAATCAAAATAAGTAAGGAGAAGCAAACATTCTGTTGGAAATAATCAATTTTGCTTGCTTTTTTTTTTTTCCTCGCTGCTTCTTAGGGCTGCAGCCATCAAAATTTCCTCCTGGAAAAGTGAATTCTACAGCTTTCAGCTTCTGCTCATTTTCTGAGTGTTGCTGTTCTTGGTTTCATTAGGGAGCATTTGGGGAGAGAAGCATATCTGGCAGTGGCCATTAGGCTATCACTAGCAGAGTGGTTAGAGACAACAGATGAAATGTTCTTATTAGCATTACAGCAGCTGCACATCATACCATCTAAGCCTAAACTGGAAGTCTACAATTCATCCTTCTGGAAAATACACATGCACGTGATTGCTGAAGTGACAGATACAATTAAATCTCCAACAGCAGGTGTCTGGTGGGAAGGGGCTGGAAAGTGAGAACATGGCTGTGGCCAATGATGCTGGGTTGGACGTTGTAGTTTAAAAAAAAGCAACTAATCTTTATCTGATTTTCTATGTCAACTCTTTTGTTCCTATGGTACCAGAGATGAAGGTTCAGTTTCTCTCACGTTAGCTCTTACAGAATTTTATGTTTTCTTTGAAAGAGTCAAATGTCCTAGGAATGACCAAACTTGGGATGGATGTAACTGCCTTAAATTTGGAGTTTTTTACATCCTGTCATTGTCTAAACTACCGTGGCTGCAAAATATGATTTGGCCATGCAGTTACCTCATTTTACTTCTTTTTCAAGTCCACTGCCATCTTCCTAGTCCTGGTATATGAATTAAATATAAAGCTAAACATTCTCTGTAATAGATAGGTTCAAAAACTCCCATGAAAATTTGACATGTTTTTAGAAAACTCTTCCAGACTCTAAACCAACACTTTGACTTATTTTGTTTTGAAATTCATTCACAGGTAACCATTGTTTTTTTTTCTTACTCTGTTAATACTTCCCTTAGAAGATTATTTAGTTTGTTTAGAAATTTATTTATTTATTTAATTTATTTTTTGGCTGCGTTGGGTCTTCGTTGCTGCGTGCGGGCTTTCTCTAGTTGTGGCGAGCAGGGGCTACTCTTCATTGCAGTGTGCAGGCTTCTCATGGTGGTGGCTTCTCTTGTTGTGGAACATGGGCTCTAGATGCGCAGGCTTCAGTAGTTGTGGTACGTGGGCTCAGTAGCTGTGGCTCACGGGCTTTAGAGTGCAGGCTCAGTAGTTGTGGTGCACGGGCTTAGTTGCTCCACGGCATGTGGGATCTTCCTGGACCAGGGCTCGAACCCGTTTCCCTTGCATTGGCAGGCGGATTCTTAACCACTGCGCCACCAGGGAAGTCCCAGGAGATTATTTTGATAATTAAAGAAATATCTAAAAGAGTTCCCAGCATGTAGTAGGTGTTTGATGATTGACAGCTGTTGCCTGGAAAATGTGGAAAGATCTGGATTTTACTTTAATGTAAACCTGGGTTGATAGTATATTTCCACGGCTTGTGAGCTATGCAGTTTTAGTGATATATCCTAGCCTCTTCAAGCATCAATTTCCTCTATGAGTAGGAAATAAAACCTAACTTACCATGATAATTTGAGGATTGCTGGTAACATCTCCAGCAGAAGTGGGGTGCTCTGTAAATCATAGTGATATCATCATCACCATCATCATTCTTAGCTGCTCACTTCAGGATCCTGAAATCTTTGAATTGTCTGTTAAAATACGTTTTCTTAGTTTTCCACACAAGAAATTAGATGGTAAACTCAGAGCCTTATTTCGAGTTTGAAATAACTAAAATCAGTGGAAAACAACACGGTACAGGGATTATGGGCAGGACCCCTGGAGAGAGAAAACTTGGCATGAGTGTGAACTCTAGGCCCAGTGGTACAAACTTGAGCCGGAAGTATCAGGCTCTAAGTCTCTGCCCCTATTCTAAGAAAAAGAGAGTTTTTCTGTATTAATTCACCAAATATTTAAGACTACTACACATGGGCCTGTTCCATGGCCTGGGGATATATGACATAAATTTCCCCTGTCCTCATGGACTTTACCTGGGGAGAAATGGACAATAAGCCATCAAATGCATGGTTAGCTTATTTGTTTTTTAATTGAAACTATGAATGCTACGAAGGAAAAGTACAGAATGCCGTGACAGCATTTAATGAGCACCCAACCTAGCCTAGGAGAGCACTGTGGAATATAACAGTACTTTCTGCAATATAGTCATGAAGATTAACTGTTACAATGAGGGAGGATTAGTGAGGATTAGCTGTTACAAAGTGCTTAGCAAGATGACCTGGCACAGGATAAGGGCTCAGTAATTGTTTGCTATTAAAGCGATGCTTATTGAGGTCCTAATGGATAGTTTGCACAGGAATGAAAACTCTAAACAAAAAAGTGTGAGTTAGGTTGCAAAACTTGTCCCCTATGGATTATACAATCCCACTGAAGACACAACAGGTCATATAAATATGGGACTAAATGCCCAAGCAGTAACCCTCCAGCAATTCATATTAGGCAAATTATCAATGGGAGTGATTGAAAAATGATCCCAGAGGAGGTGGAACTTAATCTAGGTCTTAAAAAAAGAGTAGGTTTTGTAAAGTTGGAGAGTATAGAGAAGGGGTTAATATTAACGTGGGCCTTCACTCTTTATTCCCTATATAAGTGAGATCGATTTAGATATATCACTTGGTGGGTGATTCTGGATTGGTGCAGCAGTTCCGTGACGTCATCAAGGACCAAGGTTCTTTCCATACTCCTCCATCACTCTCAGAGTGTTTGGGATATCTCCCAAACAACAAAGCAACAGCACCTTCAAACACACACAAGTAGCTTCAAAGCCAAAGCCAGGGGGAAAAAAAAAGGCTTTTATCCCAGCAGCCATATTTTTTTTAAGTCAAAGAGGAAAATGTTTTCCATAAGTACCCCCAACAGATTTCTTCTCACACATCATTGGACAGAAAGGATTGCATGATTGTCCCTAATCCAGCATTTGACAAAAAAAGAATGAGAGTACCATGAATGGATCAGATGGACCATGATTCATCCCTTTATAGGGCCTCTGGTGTTTAAGAACAACAGAAACAAAAAAGAGCTCTTCAATCCAAGGACCACAGGGAAAGTTGCCTCCTTGGGCAACTAACAGCCACCCTTCCTCTCCCTCATCCTTTATATGCAAATTCTCCTCTCATATTCGTCTCATTTAAGATCCCAAAGAAGAGCTCATTCGTAGTGTATTACACCCCTGCTCCCCACAAGCTGACTATATATGCTCCTCCAAGAAAGACGCGGGTTCTCCTCCTTCCTCTCTTACCCACAAGATACAATCAGCTAGAATTTCTTCTCAAAGAGCTTTCGGGTACATGATGTTACATAGGAGAAGTCTGAGAGAGGGAACACATGGGTGGAGCCGAGGAAATCTTTTACAGAGGCATGTGATAAAGTCAAGGACAAGAGTGCCTGACTGTTGTAGACTTAGATCCAGAAATTTTCTTGGAGGAGTGATAATTAAATAGCCTATGGCATCAGGAGGACTGGTGAGACAGTGAGCACAGACTAAAAATTAACATAGTGATGGGCTTCCCTGGTGGCGCAGTGGTTGAGAGTCCGCCTGCCGATGCAGGGGACGCAGGTTCGTGCCCCAGTCCGGGAAGATCCCACGTGCCGCAGAGCGGCTGGGCCCGTGAGCCATGGCCGCTGAGCCTGTGTGTCCGGAGCCTGTGCTCCGCAACGGGAGAGGCCACAACAGTGAGAGGCCCGCGTACCGCAAAAAAAAAAAAAAAAAAAAAAACATAGTGAGACACAAACAAAAATGTACTTATTGTGTAAAAACATTGGTAATTAGCCAGGTGTGCACACCCCTTCCACTGATCACAGATTACCACTCAGTACAATATTTGATTGTGCATGTCATGAAATATGATTTTGATTATCTTCTTTGCAAGTCTTCCTAGTCTTATCATAGGAAATTCCGCATACCTCTGTGTTTTGTCGTCGTGGTGAGCTGCCTACACAGCAAGTCCATCTGTTCACAGCATTAAACGTTTAGAAGGTATATTTGTAAAACAAGAACTGTTATTCCCCTGACCCTCTAAACTGAGGTTGTTCTAGCACAGCACAGCATATGGTACGAGTGAATCCAGTAGGGGGCATGGAAGCTGGGAGTTCACAGGCAACATATAAGCATAACTATGATGCAAGAAGCAGAAAAACAGAAATGGGAAATTTCGAACATTTTACAGAGAAGAGAGAACTAAACGTTGTTAGGAAGAAAGATTTAAGAAGTTAAAGACAGAAGAAGAAGGAAAAAAAGTTCAGGCATTTGTAGAAACTGAATGAATTCTGGCCTCGCCGAGTAGTTTCATTTCTGTAGCTGTCATGCTCTTCTGTGGCGGCCAGCTACCAACTAGAGAAAAGCTCCAGTTACTTCTCATTTTAATATTTTACATTTTTCATAAGTTGCCGTATATTTAGCATCTAAAACAATGGCCAGTCTTTTGTGTCTGAATTTGTGCCAGAGGCTAACGAAAAGGAATGGCGGAGTGAATCCCCGGTATCGGCAGTGGAAGGAGGGCTGGGGCATGTGCGTTTCATAAAGAGAGTTGAGTCCCAACATCCTAGGCAAATTGGAATAGTCTTTGTTTTGGTCCTTCTTCTTTGAAGTATTTAATCTGCCCTTGTGCTGTCTTCTCCTCTTCATCAAATACACGCAAGAGTCAATTGCTCAGGACTATGATCTCTGCAGTACAGTGTTTGGTTCCGCTGAGAGAAATTAGAGGATCAAAAGTAATGGGACAGGTATTTTATAAAGGGGAGCAGAAAGCAAACGAGGCCACTGGAAATCACGAAGCGTCACGTCTTTCCCAGTGCTTTGTGGAGATTTGAAATTTTAATCCAGGGTGACTTGTTCCAAAAGACTTGGGCACCCTGCATAGCCCAGGGATGGTGGTGGAGAAAGAGAAGGGCAGGATCTAGAGACTGGAGCAGTCCCCACTGCCCAGTGACGCCAGTCCCTCAGGGACAGAGGTCACCACCGCGCTGCCCTTATGAGCTGGACTTGCCACAGCGATGTAGCCTCACTTCCCTGAGGCTGGGCACTGGGTACCTAGGGGTGAGACCATGAAGGTATGGGAGTAAGAGTGACTTCTCTGAATTCTGAAAGTGTGTTTGACCCTGCATGAGAAAAAGCAAGTGGGTAGCATGTTTTAAACAAAAGTACAGAAATAACCTTCAGGCACTCAGGTAAGAAAGAATCAAGGAGGAAAACCCAAAAGGCAGAAACCTAACTATTGCAGGCTCTCTTCTGTCTGCCCAAACAGTGAGCACCTGTTGTTTATTTGAATGCCGATGTTTGAACTTGCCGACGTTTTTATAAAACTCATGCTAAGATTTGATAGCACATTTTAGTGTCAGAGTAAATTCTGGGAAGGAGACTTTGTTATGGTTTGAGCCATACAGGTGTGGTTTGCTTTTTGAAGCATTCTGTCTAGCACCTCGCATGTTGGTACTTCATATTTACATGTTAAAAATCTGTTGCCATGTACCTGGTCTAAATTCAGACTGATATCCATGAATGCACAAGGATGGATGGAATCGATTTTAAATCAGTGAGCCAAATTGCAGGAATGTAAGCTAAATATGAGCTGTCATCCTGCAGAGTTGGCTCAAGAAAACCAGGTCCTTAAGAAACAGCGTGTGATTTCAGTGGGTCATCTGGTGAATAAATAAGCTACTGCTGCTTAAATATGCCTTTACAATACACCTGACAGTAAAGGGGAGAGAGACAACTGATGCTCTTACAAATAAAAACAGCTACTGTCAGAAAAGGTGAGATATCCTGGCAAGTCAGTGTCCGTTCTGCATCCTCACATGGAGCATGTATAGCAGTAGTTTGCTAATAATAATAATTTGTGTGTATTGAGCAATTACTTTGTGCCAAGAAGTTTACATTGATTATCTGGTAGAATCCTCAAAACATACCTGTGATATTAGTACTGTTAGTGTCATCATTTTACATATAAGCTAACTTATAAGGGTGTCCAAGGTCACAGAGTCCTTCAATGATAGAGCTGTAATTTGAATGCAGGTATGTCTAACCTGGAGCCAACACTCTCAACCACTAGGGTAGGCGAAATAACTAGAACATCTCCTGGCTTTTGCTGAATAGTAATAAATGCATAACCTGTAGTGCCTTTGCTTTTTCTGTACATATCACCTGCACTTATCCATACCAGAGTCCTGACAGATGGGTGAAAAGATTTATTGACTGTAGTCATTTAGTGAGTGTCACCAAAGCAGACTTCTAGGTCCTTTGACTCTGTATCCATGGTCATGCCTATACTCCACTCTGTGTATTAGTCTGTTCAGGCTGCTATAACAAAATACCACAGACTGGGCAGCTTATAAACAACAGAATTTTTTTCTCATAGTGCTGGAGGCTGGATAGTCCAAGATCAAGATACCAACATGGCTGGGTGAGAGCCCTCTCCTTGGTTCATAGCCAACAACTTCTCACTGTGTCTTCACTTGGTGAAAAGAGCTGTAGAACTCTCTGGAGCCTCTTTTATTAGACACTAATCTCATTCATGAAAGTTCCACCTCATAACGTGAGCGCCTCCCAAAGTCCCCATCTGCTAAATCCCATCACCTTGCAGATTAGGATTTGAACATAAGAGTTTTGGCGAGACACAAACATTCAGACCACAGCACGCCTTAACAGACCTAACCAATGCTTGTAACAATTCTGGCAATTTAGAATAATATTTAATATGATCTTCTGCCCTTTCTTCATTCCAACTGGAACACACTGTAACTCACACTTTCTTACTAATATAAAGCAAGGTATATTCTCTTTGGTCTGGAACATTCACACTGCTTGCTGACTTTTCAGAATTTCAGAATCAAACACCTCTACTCTATCCTTTCTAATGAAAGCAAGTTAAAAGTATTCAATTTAAGTAGTTTAAAGATAATACTGACTTTCAGATGGATTGCCAGGCTCTTTGAGGGCCAGGAAAATGTCAGAGAAATCCTTTGTGCCCTAGTCCCTTTCCCCAAGTTTGATTAGATAAAAGCAGAGGCAACTGCCCTTTCAGTTACTATTCCCACCGTAGCCGCTTGAGATATTCTTCAAATTCTCTGTTGTTATATCTAAAATAGCTACCATGTCTGCTAACCAATAATTCATTTTAACTACATGGACTAAATACTAAACGACTGTCTTGAGGGTCTGAAAGCAAACTACTAGATCAGGCTCAACCAATTCTAATTTATTTTTCCAAAGGTCACAAGATTTTTCAACCAATAATAAAAGTAAAGCTGCCAATGTGGTTCTATGGCAGTAACAAAGAACATGGTGATTTAGGAAAATAAGTAAAATTAGTATTTCCGAATGGCCAAGGCATGGCCAGGTATGGAGGGAGAGGAAAGAAAGGGGTAGATCATGAAGGGCCTTATGTGCCAAGATTTGGGATTTTAATATTCAAAATAAATTTACAGAGAGGTCAAAACATAAAAAGATTTTTTTAATTCAAGAAAAAATAAATAAATTTTCAGAGTGCCAGTTCTGCTCCAGGGTACCATTTGAAGCATGGAATACACACCAATTACCATGACAGGAATGATTCCTGCCCTCACGGAGATTAGTGTCTCACAGACAAGCTATACAATAATCCCCAAAGGGGAGGCATTGGCAGAGTTTCACATAGGTAAGTCATGGTATCAGTTTTACTCTAATTTTTCAAAAATCAGCTCTCCAAGCCTAATTTATTTTCTTGAATGGAGTAGTGAAGGTGCATGAAAAGCTTCTAACAAAACTTCTGGATGTTAGAAAGCATAATCAAAAATCATCTTTCCCTGTACTTGTGACACACAAACAAGAGGTGGCTTGGTGGCAGTGACCCTGTGGGTGGTGTTTGCACGCCATACGTCAAGCTCTTCCAGGCTCAGTTGGGTCAGCCTCCTCGGGGGAGCCATGAAGTCCTTGGGCTTTTTGTTTAGAAACAAATGCAACGGAATCTACAGAATATTTGCCTGTATAAAACAGTGGCTTTCAGAGGTTTTAACCTTTTTCTAAATGCTGACATTGGGGGATGCTTTGGAACTACTTTTAAAACCAGTTTTGAAATACAAAATAAAATCAGGACAATTATTTTAAGATTGTATATTATTTCAGTGATTCTCAAAATGCAGTCCCTAGACTAGCAACATCAATATCACTTGGAAACTTGTTAGAAATGCCAGTTTTTAGGTCCTTCCCCAGACCGACTGAATCAGAACCTCTGAGGGTGAGACCACCTACCCTCCAGGTGATTCTGATGCTACTTATCTTGGAATCACACTTTGAGAATCACTACTATTTGACCAAATCAATATTATTCAGTTTAATCATTTTTGCATCGTATCCTCTAACCATCCTTAAATGACTGGATAGCTTCTAGAAAGCCACCCTCAGAAGATGAAATGCCCTCATCATTGAGGTTTTCCAAGGAAATATGCTGAAGGACATTAAGGTAACTATAAAAACAAAACCACAACAAAAAAGTGCAAGAACAACACAAGATTCTATAACAAGGTTGTTAAGAAGGAGATAACACTTCTTTGAATAAATATATACTCAATCTGTCTGACAATATGCTTAGGGAGAAATCTGTTACCTTATAATTCAAACTTAACAGAATTGAAGTCATATTTCTCTCTTCTGACTTATTTTCTGTCATCTCTCCATGATATGTGTACTAATCAAGCCATCAACTGGAGCATGTAAGCAGCAGGAATGTTCCATTTTTGCACTTCATCATCGGGCCTAAGAACACTCTTTCACCCCCATTATCTTATCAGTTTACCTCCTTAATAACGTTGCTAATCACAGAACCTGATAGGCACACATTCCTTAAGTGCTTCACCAGCTGGTGGGTGACATTTCTATCTTCCACAGCACAGGGGGCCTCCAGTGGGGAGTACTACAGGTTTGCATGGCTGTAACTTGAAGAGAGGAGTGCCAGCTCTTGTAGGCTTTAATTTGCCAATTCTGTTAAAATGCTCTTTTACTAGTGAAGAAACTCATAAGCATTTTTCTTTTTTACTACCTAATATAAATGTATATTTTCTCTGTAGAAAGGTGAAATTGTTTTTTAAAAAAAATTTTATTGAAATATAGTTGATTTACAATGTTGGGTTAGTTTCAAATGTACAGCAAAGTGATTCAATTATACATGTAAATCTATATATTCTTTTTTTACATTCTCTTCCATTATAGGTTATGACAAGACACTGAGTATAGTTCTCTGTGCTATACAGTAGGTCCTCGCTGGTTATCTATTTTATATGTAGTAGTGAGTATATTTTAATCCCACACTCTTAATTTATCCCTCCCCCACCCCTTTGGTAACTATAAGTTTGTTTTCTAGGTCTGTGAGTCTGTTTCTGTTTTGTAAATAAATTCATTCGTATTATTTGTTTAGATTCTACATATAAGCAATATCATATGATATTTGGCTTTCTCTGTCTGGCTTACTTCACTTAGTATGATAATCTCTAGGTCCAGCCATGTTGCTGCAAATCTGAGTAGTACTCCACTGTGTATATGTACCGCATCTTCTTTATCCATTCATCTATCAGTGGACGCTTAGGTTGCTTCTATATCTTGGCTATTGTAAATAGTGCTGCTATGAACATGGGGGTGCATGCATCTTTTCAAATTATATTTTTCTCCAGAAGCTCATAGGCATTTGTAGAATGATAATTTTTTTTAAAGAAACGACTGACTTATTTTGAAATCCATTTTTAAGTACATTGCTCCTTTTTTCAGACACACAAATTCAGGATAATACAAAGGAAGACAGTTGTGGTTTTACTAAATGAGTGAATTCATGGCAACATTACATAGTCAAAGGGGTTTCTGTCTTAACACAAGTGGTTAGAATTCTAAATAGCTCTAAAGCTCTCTTTCTGTTGATTTATATTCAGACCAAAAAACCCAAAAAACCAAGAAAACAAAACAAAGAAACCCTACTCTATAAACCAGGGAAGAACAGCATGTAGACAGATTATACAGGTATCTTAGCGGCTGTGTCGGCAGTTTTCCATACTCAGATTAACAGACAAAGAGACTCTCTCCTGACATCTGTGTTTATGCGCAGCAAGACAGACAGACAAAGACAATCCCACTAACTAGCATGAGTTGTATGTACATTTCTTGTCACTTATTACCAAATGGATTATTGCCACCCTCAGAGAAATGCAAAAGCTTTTTTCTTTAATGGAACAAAAGTCTGGACACACTTAATAAACTCCTTTTGAAATGAAGAAGTGCTGTATTTTATAGCATGTCTTTTAGACTTTATTTCAATTATTTCTTTTTAAATGCCCTACTCTCTGGTGTCTTGGTGCCAGGGGAGACATTTACCATGACCTCTCACTTACCCTTCGTTAAATTCTGGTAGATTGTAGAAGAGTGTGCAAGACACAGAGCTTTAATTGGTAAAAGAGAATCAGACCTCTGTTCTCCTCCTTCCAACAATCAAAGTGTTTTCTCATTAGGAAATCAGAAGGGTAGGCCTCTCACATCAGACATGCTTTATTGCTGGTAAAATCCACGGTACCTGTTCTACTTTCTCTCACCCTACAAATGAAAAAAAAAAAAAATTGCCAAAGAGAATAGGATGACAGCTACAAAGCAGTCAGGAAAAGTCTGTCTGCTGTCAGGGCTGAGTCAGATTTCTAGGGCACTGCATTGTTCCTTCCCATCCTAGGAAAATGTAGAAGGCCACAGTTATTCCACAGGGAAACACTAAGTTACTAGCTCAAATAACCTGGGTTTCATGCCAAGCCTGCCCCCCATTTGGATATTGATAACATATATATTTAAAAGAGCTCTTTGGCTACAGTAACCAGACGACTTGGAGGAATCTGGTTGTCTTTAGATATAGCCTAGCAAGAAACCCACTAGGGTTAATTTTACTTTCAAACTTCCGTCAGGAAGTATTGAGTATCTGGGTCCCTGTGTTAAGAAAGAGCCTGAGCTTCATTAAGCTAGAAGGAACGAAGGACATTTTGATTGAGATGTCTGTCTTGGATGGGAGAAGGGGAGGGTGGTCTTGGACCAGACGTTCCCATTCCTTACGGAAAGAGAGGATTGTATCCAAGTGCCACGCAGGTGTCCAATGAGCATCTCAAACTCATCTTTCCCATTGCTGAAGTTCTCATCCTCTCCCCACCCCCTCTGCCTCACACACTTTTCCCTATACCAGCTGAAGACAGCCTCATCCTTCCGGCTGCTCAGGCCAAAGACCTTAGAGGCATCTCTGGCCCCTCTCTTCCTTCCACCCCTTTCATCCAGTCTCTCAGGGTATCCAGTTGACTCAACCTTCAAAATAAACTCAGGGTCCACGGATATCATTCTGGTAGTAGCTACCACCATCTCTTCTAGGAAACCTAGACACTCCACCCATCCCACACACACACATGCAGTCTATTTGCAACATAAAAATCGAAGTGAATCTTTTAAAAACTTAAGTCAGATTATGTCATATGCTTTGTCCATCTGCCTATGGCAGCCTTTGCATGGGCTGTTCCCTCATCTGCTCAGGAATATGCAAGGAAATACCCTTTGCTCCTTCAAGTCTTTTTCAAATTTTACTCTCGCAATCAGGCTTACTCTGGCCTCATGTCAATTGTCCTCAGTACTCCTGAATCCTCTTTAACCTGATCTATTCTTCAATGGTATTTATATATTAACACACCATGTCTTTTACTTATCCATTAGAGTTTTTTGTTTGTTGCCTTTCTTCTTTCACTAGAATATATACTTCACAGTGACTGGGATTTGGGGCTGTTGTGTTTACTAATGGATCCCAAGTGCCTGGAATAGTGCCTAGCATATATTAAGCTTTTAATAAATATCATTGAATGAGTGAATAAATTATGTTCACATGTGAATGTGGAGGACTATATTCAAGTGTTACTATGGATATTAAAACTCTGAAAACAAAACATCAAATACACACACATACAGAAATCTAGATTTTCATGATAATTATTTTTTAGGTGTCTCTCCCTACTCAGTTTATGAAACTGTGCATGGAGAAATGAAACCTTAATAGGCTTATATGGAATGATCTATGTAAGTACCTAAAATGGAAAAAAAAAAGAGATTACATTAAACCCTTTAATTTCTACAACTGTCTAAGATGAATTCTTCTCCTTGTTAGGAGTTTATTAAATGATGAGTCAATTTCCTTTTTTTCTATAAAGCTTTCTCTCAAATTTTTGTTGTGGCATATGTTTTTAATCCACAGTTACAATAATATAGTTATTAAATTAAATGAGTGCATTTAGCATAATTATCTTAAGTCGATGAAAACTATTTTCAGCCACTTGGTTCCAAACTGCATTCTTTATTCAATTTCATGTTGATGATCAAATTCCTCTTTGCTGTGAGCAAAAGCTCTTGATCTATCCATCTTCCAGCTCTACAGAACTTGCTGGCAGACGCTAGGAAAAAGCTACTAAAAAAGAAAGAGTCTCATTTAAAAGTAGCTAAACTGTATTGTTAGATGATTATGGTGTTTTTTAGTACCCACCCTGGAAACAGCCTTTCTAAAACCATGTTATTTTCGTGGAATGTGCCAGTGATGCAATTAAGCATAACGAGCAGAGAACTGAACTGTCGGAAGACCTTTGTAACACACTGGAAAAGTTGTAGCGAGGTTAAACTCCCAAATCCAGCCATCACTCTAGACCAAGCAACACATTTCAAACAAAGTAGGACACTTTCCCCACGGAAAAAGAAAGGTGCAGCCTCCTTTGTCTTCAGCGAGCGCCCCCTTGTGGCCGTGCTGTGAATAACCACTTGGACCGTGGTTCTGGTGGACCAGAACTTGCTCAAGGTCCAATAGCAATACCTGCACCTAATTGGTCATGAGCTCCTCCACGCAGGGTAACCTGAGTGCGGGGAAATCTTAATTTACATAATCAGTAAATTTTAATCACATTTTTTAACAATAATGCGTGCCCATCCCACAGCTAATTGGAATAGCTTTTAAGAGACCAGCGTCTGGAGGCAGGCTTCTCCCGCAGCTACCAGTCATTTGAAGTGAGGATAAGAATCACACCTGTCTCAGAGAATGATGTGAGGATTAAATGTGAAGCACCCAGCACAGTGCAGGATGTATCAATGCTTAACAAATGTTCACTGTTAATATTATCTCATTCCTACATCCAGCTTGTAAGAAAAGTGCCTTCTTAGAAAACCCTCTGGACTGGCACCTACTCATCAAAAAAACAGAAAGTTTCAAACTAACTGAAATTCGTGGAAAACAGGCTTCTGATACAGAAACAAGAAAAATGTATTTACTTTGGGGTAAAATCCATTAAAATTTTCTGCAAATGAAATCTTATCTGGATCAGGTAAAGTTGCTGGAACCCCAAAGACAGTAAAAGTCTGTAACATCAGCTGGTGCTATCAAAAATTTATGCATCAGATCATAGGGAGGTATATTGCTCTTTTATCTCACTTAAATTTATTAGGCACAAATCATAACTAAATATCCAGGCCTACTTAGCAATTTCATTTGCTTTATTTTAAGATTATACTGATTTAAATACAAGTCAAGTCTGCTGCATTGTTTGATGAACTAATAAAAATCTATCTGGACTCCAGGCATGATAAGAAAATAAAGGATACATATCAATGTTGGAATGAGCACCTAGGTACCAGAAGATTCATATCTTCCAATTCCTGACATATCAAATTGTTCACAACTCAGTTGTCTTTTTTTATAATTCCTTAAAGCCTTAAACATGTTTAATAGTTGAGAATAATACATGTGATGTATTGAAATAATTCAAATGTGCATCTCTCACTTTATAGCCAACAATCCCGCTACGTTCAATTCACCAAACTTTTACGACGGAATACTATGCACTAAGCTCTATGCTAAAGGGACAACTGGGAACACAGATGAATAGGAGATGGTCCCTGCCTTCAAGGAGATGAGAGAGACATGCAAAGATATCATTAAAATTGCAAGTGGCATATGCAGTCAGAGAAATATTTGCAAGGTGCATAAGCTGTAAAATGGTTGGGTGAGAAGGAATACACATTTGGGCAGAAGAGAGCTGGTTCATGGTAAGAATAAAACAATTTTAGAACGATAAAGGGAAAAGAGCTTTCTAGGAAATGAGACTAACACGTGGGGAAGTGCAGGTACATTCAGAAATCCTGCATGTTCCGTTCAGCTATGACATAGCTTGGTGTTTTTGCCATTATCATACCTTTGGATGTTGGCCTAACTGAAATCATTCTTTTGATTCTTAGTTCTGGCGTTTTTCCAGAATATCGCTTCATTAAGTCCTGTTACTTTATACCCAAAATAAAGCATAAACAGATTCTACTGTTCAACCCCAAACAGTCCAAAAACAAATAAACACATCACTATTGCACAATATTGCCCAAGTCCTTTAAATTTGAATAGTCATTTGTTCTTTTTTTCTCTGATAAATACTATGAAATTTGGACTTTTTAATAAGCTTTTTTTCTATATCGCCCATTCTACATCTACATAGAATTCTACATTGAATTCATCCCACTGAATACTGAATGAGTCCCGTGGTTGTCGGCAAAGGAATAGGATATTCTGGATGGGGAAAGCAGTTTGCCATGGGGTTCTTTTCTCTATAAATAAATCCTCTTATCTTCAGGGCAACTCCATAGGACCTGAACTTCACTTTTATAGAAAGAGAAGAAAAAAATAAAGGAAAGGAGGGAGGGAGGGCGGGAAGGAAGAAGGAGAGTAGGATAGGCTAATATGAAGATTGGGCCCCCAAAAGAGCTCTTTTACAAGGAGAATTGTGAAATAGGGGAACGTTAGCACTTCAGATACCCTAAATGCCAAGGTGGAAAAAAAGAACTCTCCCCACGAGTCCTCAGAACTCGGTTTGACCCTGGGGCTGACAAAAACTAGAGTAAATGTAGTATACTTGTATACCCCACAAGGCTTTACAGCTTTGGAAGAACAAGGAATTAATACCTGACTGAAAAGATCACCAGTCCCAAGGATTTCAAAAGCTGCAAGGATCATAAATATTCCTGAAATGCCTCATGGGCAACAGATAAATATAGGTTGGAAGCAACAAAGATGTCCTTCTGAAGGTGAATGGATAAACTGTGGTACCTCCAGACTATGGAATTTTATTCAGTGTTAAAAAGAAATGGGCTATCAAGCCATGAAAAGGCATGTAGAAACCTTAAATGCATGTAAACAAGTGAAAGAAGACAATCTGAAAGGCTACACACTGTATAATTCCAACTATATGACATTCTGGAAAAGACAAAACTAGAGAGTAGAAAAATCACTGATTGTGGGGGAGTTGGGATGGAGATGAATAGGCAAAGCACACAGAATATTTAAGGCAGTGATAATATTCTGTATGATATTACAGTGATGGATGGATGTCATTATACATTTGTCCAAACCCATGGAATGTACAGCACCAAGAGTGAATCCTGATGTAAACTATGGACTTTGGTTGCTTATGATGCTTTAATGCAGGTTCATCCTTGGTAAAAATTGTACCACTCTGACATATAAACAATGGAATATTACTCAGCAATAAAAAAGAACAACATTGTGCCATTTGCAGAGATGTGGAAGGACCTAGAGACTGTCATACAGAGTGAAGTTAAGTCAGAAAGACAAAAACAAATATGGTATATTAACGCATATATGTGTAATCTAGAAAAATGGTATAGATGAACTTATTTGCAAAGCAGAAATAGAGACACCGACGTAGAGGACAAATGTGTGGGTACCAAGGAAGGAAGGGAGGGGGTGGGATGGACTGGGAAATTGGGATTGACATATATACTCCACTATGTATAAAACAGATAACCAATGAGAAACAACTGTATAGCACAGGGAACTCTACTCAGTGCGCTGTGGTGACCTAAGTGTGAAGGAAACCCAAAAAAGAGGGGATTATATGTATATGTATAGCTGATTCACTTTGCTGTACAGCAGAAACTAACACACATTGTAAAGCAACTGTACTCCAATTTAAAAAAAAAAAGTACCACTCTGATGAGTGATGTTGATAATTGGGAAGGTTATGTATGTGTGTGGGCAATGGGTAAACGGGAAATCTCTGTTCCTCCCTTTCTATTTATTGTAAACCTAAAACTGCTTTAAAAATATCAAATCCTAAAAAGTAGGCTGGAGAGGGAAAATATAAGGGAACAATTTTCAAGAACATGTGAGTACTTTGCTCCTGGTCATACAGATAGTAAATAGCAGAGCTAAGTTGGAAACTAGGCTATTTTACGTCAAAGCCTCTCCTTATTTTCATAAGATAAGGAAGCTCAGTTGTTACTTAGTTTACACTTTAAAGTGGAGTCCAAAGAAATGAGGCCTCCATTCCCCAAAACAACAGGGAAGAGAATATTCTCAATTCTTCTCAAGGCCCCCAAATTAAGTTTGCCAGATTTAGCACATGAAAATACAGATGCCCAGTTAAATTTGAATTTCATATAAGGAGCAAATATTTTTTAGTTTAAATAGGTACCAAATATTTTACACTAAATATTTATTTGTTGTTCATCTGAAATGCAAATTTAACTCAGTCCTGTATTTTATCTAGCCAACCATATTCAGTACACTACATTGTGGCACTCTCAGCATTAGTTCCTATTAAACAAATTAAAAATGAAGAAAACTCAAGCGTCAGTATTCTAGTGCATATGATTATTTCCTCAAAGCATTAGAGAAAAGCTATGTGCTCTATGCTGTTTTCACTGAAGCAGCCAGCAGATATGCTCAGAATTTTCTCTGAATTGAGTAGATCTGCAAAACAACAAATACTGACAAAAAGCCTTCAGGGAAGCTTTAGTTATCCTGTGTACCTCATTGTAAGCGATTCCGGGGATTCTCTAGCATGTGATTCACTCTGGAAACAAAAACAAGAGAAATAAATTGTGTTTACTGAGACTAGTGTCTGTCAACTCATACCTAGCTACCATTGTCACTTTAGTCCCACACGGAAACCCAGTTCCCTTTTAACACACTGGACAAAAGATGAAATCATCTAACTGACACTATAGCCACAGGGAAACTTTATGCTTTGGGAATGTAAAATTACTAACTTTGACATGTAATTAAGAGATTGGGGCTCACATTGACTTCCTTAAATTTAAGCATGTCTAATGTACGCAGAACCCTAGTTTAGATCCCATGCAGTCAGCCTCTTTATTTGCCTGCAGTTTGGGGGTCTGAACACACTTAAGGAAGAGTTGAGTCATTCCAGAACCACGACAACATCTGCCACGAGTGTGAGTTCCCTGGGTATGTGATTGTAAGCTGCATTCCCTACTTGAATTTGCTTTATGATCATGTGCAAGTTCCGTGGCCTCTCTGTACCAGACTGTCTGGTATGAAGCCTAACTAGGCCATGCCATGTTTGTGTGACCAAAGCAAATTTTGGGTCTACCTCACCAGGATTGTTGGGAGGCTTCAAACGACACGTAGAAGAGTGCTAGGCACTTAGTAATTCTCAACACGTGCTACTTATTTAATTTTTTTTAGCAAAAGTAGTCCTATTACATACACTATTGTACAAAGATAAATGCCAGTCATTGGCATAGCAGCATATGAAACAAGTCTGGATCTCAGTGTCCTTAAAGATGAGATGAGGAGATCTGAGAAACCATCGTTAAATAGTGATATGTAAAATAATCCACGATAATTACTTACAAGTGGTACTGATCACAGTTACAAGGCACCTTTGGCAGGTGTTTCAGATGGCCAAAAACAAAAACAATTCAGCGGTCCCTTTTGGGTAGTAAAGTCCAATTTTCCCATTCACTGACTATGCTTCTGTCCAAGTCCTCCAGTATCTAATCATTCTCCATTATATTATCATGGGTGGGAGCCCAAATTGGTGTAGAAGGAGTTATACAGGAAAATCCCCAAACTTGAAAGAAAAGGAAAACGCCAAGAGGCATAGTCCCTTGCTCCCATTCAGTCAGCAAGTTGGTGGCTGTGAAAAGCACCACCCCAAATGGCCCTTATTGATCCCTGCCTCCTGGTATTCATACCCTTACATGAGCCCCTCTTGTGGTGTGGGCTGGACTTAGTGATTTGCTTCTATGAATTTAGTAAGCAGGAGTGATGGTGTGTGACTCTGAGATGTAGGTCATAACAGGCCACATTTCCTCTCTCAATCTCTCTCTCTCTGTCTCTCTCCCTCTCTGTCTCTCTCTGGTCTCTGTCTCTCCCCACAATCACTCTGTTGGAAGCCAGCTTCCAAGTCACGAGCCGCCAAATAGAGAGGCTCACTTGGCAAGGAAGTGAAGTCTTCTGCCAACAGCCATGTGAGTGAGTTTGAGGGGAGAATCTCCATCCACAGTCAAGTCTTTGTATGAATGGTGCCCTGAGCAACAGCTTGACCACAGCCTCATGAGTGACTGAGTCAGAACCATCCAGCTAAGCTTCCAGGACGTGGCCCTTAGAAACGGGCTGAGATAATCATTTGTTGTTTTAAGCTGCTAATATTTGAGCAAACATGTTCTGCATCAACAGATAAATAATAGAGACAGAGATATTACCAGAGCATAATGTTCTTGCCGAGCAGATAGCAATTTTATCTGAGTAAAGTGTGGAATAAGCATCATTTGTGCCTAAATTTTCACAACAGACCTCAGCAGTCATATAAAGGGAGTTGAAATGATTAGTTTAAGCAATGCTATTATTAGTTCAAAGTTGAAATTATGTTTTAAATGGGCTCATTATTCAGCTATAAAGAATTGAAAGTACTACAGCATTCTTTTTTTTTTCCCGGTACGCGGGCCTCTCACTGCTGTGGCCTCTCCCGTTGCGGAGCACAGGCTCCGGATGCGCAGGCTCAGCGGCCATGGCTCACGGGCCCAGCCGCTCCACAGCATGTGGGATCTTCCTGGACCGGCACAAACCCGTGTCCCCTGCATCGGCAGGCGGGCTCTCAACCACTGCGCCACCAGGGAAGCCCTATAACATTCTTTATTTACCAACCATCCTTGGCCTCAGTTAGCATTTCTGGCTTTTTACTCTGGCTCAACCTAACCAGGGCAGACCTCAAATCCACCTCTCCTGTTGAAGGTGGATAAACATTTCTTACAATTCCTGCAGGTGATGACAACTCTTGCAAACACAGTGAGCACAGGTGGATTGGATTTTTTATATTGCGACAACAAAACCAAGAACCGAGGACTTAAAATAGATTATATTTTTCAGACACAACACTATTTACATAGCAATCATTTCAAGTAGTTTAATCCTGGCTTTACTCTGTGAGGAAAACATACTAAACAGTCACTCCCAGGTCATTAAAAATATATCAGGCTTAGGTAAGCATAAAAGTGGAGGTAAAGCTGAATCCATGCTAACGCCAGGAGGCATTATGTCATAACTGTCAGTTATCTCTAGTTGCTTTTAAGGTTTGCTTTTTATCCTTAACTTTCACCATTTTAATGATAACGTGTCTTGGTGTGTTTGTCTGAATTCATCTTATTTGGAACTTTTCTGGGCTTCCTGGAGCTGGATGTCTGTTTTCTTCCCCAGATTAGGGAATTTTTCAGCCATTAGTTATTCAAATAATTTTTCTGGCCCTTTCTCTTTCTCTTCTCGTTCTGGGACCCCTATAATGTGAATGTTATTCTGCTTGATGTTTTCCCAGAGATCCTTTAGAGTATCCTCACTTTTTAAAGTTATTTTTTCATTGTGCTGCTCTGTCCAGTCTGGGTATTTTCATTGCTTTGTTTTTCAGCTCACTGATTCATGCTTCTCTTTCACCCGTTCTGCTGTTGAACCCCTCTCTTGTATTTCTGAGTTCAGTTATAATTTCTGTTTGGTACTTTCTTGTATTTTCTGTCTCTTTGTTGAGGTTTTCACTGTGTTCATCTATTCTTCTCCTGAGATCAGTGGGCATTCTTAGGACAATCACTTTTAACTCTATCAGATAGCTTCTTTCTCTCTGTTTCATTAAGGTCTCTTTGTGGGATTTGCCTTGGTTTGGAACATATTCATCTGTCTGCTCATCTTGCCTGTCTCTCTGTGTTTGTCTGTATGTAGTGGACAAAATCGCTACCTCCCTCCATGTTGAGAGAGCTGGCATGTGTAGGAGCTGATCCCTGTGGCCCACAAGCACAATCTCCCCTGGCCACCAGAGGCAGGCTTTCCATGCACACCCCTTGTTCACTGTGTGTGCCCACTGGCTGTTGTAGGGCTGTGGCTGCTGTTAAGGGGAGAGGGGTTTGAATGGATTGCTAGTCCCAGTTGTGGCTTGGTTTCTGTGCAGAGTGGGCAAAGTTCAGAGCGCTGACTTGGCCCGGTTGTGGGTCGGCTGCTACGCAGGGATGGCTGAGCTCAAAGTGCTTGCCCAGCCTGGTGGTGGCTCAGGAGCCGTGAGGGGTGGGTGGGACTCGGGGCACCCACAAATGTCTATTATGACTCAGCTGCTGTGAGGCTAGGGTGGGGCTTAGGGGACTCACCCCTCTCTGTGGGGAGCGCAGGGCTCAGGGCACTTGCCCAGTCCAGCCGTGGTTCAGTTTCTTCATAATGTGGGTGGGACTTGTGCTCACCCAGCCTGGTGTGGCACGAATGCTGTGTGGGGTGGGTGGGATGCAAGGTGCTCACCCAGCCCACTTATGGCACAAGGTGAGCAGAGCATGCCCTTTGGTGCTAGAAGGCTTGGGGCAGGGGCACCGAAAATGGTGCCCATCAGTGCCATCACCAGCAAGTTAGGATGAGACTGCAAAAATGGTATTCATCAGTGTTTCCATCCCTGGATGACGTTCCTGCAGGTTCCTGCCTCTCTAGCAGCTGCTTTAAAATTAGTAAATGGGTCTCCTTCACTTATGGTCTAGGTGCATTTCAATCGGTTGCTGTCGCACTGGATCTCAGGGCCAGTGTGTTTGCGCTCGAGCACATTAAGGGTAGGAGTTCCATTTCCTACATTTCTATGATTCGCCTGGTCTTAAAGTCCATTGATTTTCAAAGCCACATGTTTTGGGGACTTGTCTTTCCAGTCCAGCACCCAGTGGAGAGTTCTGTATTTTGGAATTTCTCCTGACTGTGGGGTCACTACATCTGGAATGGGGTCCCAGGCAGGGCTATGTCTCCGCTTCTCCTACCCTTCTGGATGTATCATTTTTTGTCCTTTGTTGTGGAGGCACTGTTCATCTAGTTCTTGGGTCCTTTTCCAAGGAAAATTATTCTCTGTGTAGCTGTAAATGTATGTCCATGGGAGGAGGTGAATTCAGGATTTTCCTACTCCACCATCTTGAACCCTTCCAAATCTCAAGATTCTTAACCTAATCACATCTGCAAAGTTCCTTTTACCATGTAAGATAACATGTTCACAGGTTCTAGGGATTAGGACATTAACATCTTTAGGGGTCATTATTCAGCTTACCACATGCATGTATAGGAGACATAAATTTATACCTCATAACAAATTCTGTTCTCTTCCATTTTCTTCTCTTTTCCAGGGTAAAAATTTTCTTGTCCTCTTATCTTACTTTGCTTTAAGTACTTGGACTTTTTATAGAAATTTCACGAAGTTCAAAGTTATCATATTTGGATTGTTCTTACATAGAAAGAGATTTGTTAAGCTGGCCCCTGGTGAGAGTATTCAACAGCATTCGTTCAATAAGCAACTTGTGATTACATTTTGTATAGCAGACAAAGTGGTCAGCCTTAGAGATACAGAACATAAATGCTAGGATTCTCCGTCTCCTGGAGCCTTCTCAGGCTCAGAGCACCAAGGAGAACATCTGAGAGAACAAGAAGAATCATTAGATAAAGATGATGATCACAAATGTAATAACAATAAAAGTACACACTTACATGGCATCTTCTATGTGTCGGGCACTATTCTAGGTGCTTATGTGTTAGTTTATTTAATAGAAAAGATGATAATCCTGAGATTGTGAATTTAATTCTCTGAAGCTACCCATCTGGACATCTTGTAGACTGTATTACAGACTGTCTTTGCGTAATATCTCTACCTCATGACGTGGATAGCCTGGAATTTTCCAGGTCTTTAAAAGTAAGTTGTGCAATTTTAGTAATAGACCTGATTCCTGAACATCTTGAGTTTTTAAAACTACACTCATTCCTCTCTATTTACAGGCAGTGCTAACAAGTTCAAGGAAAGGATAATCCTTAGATAACAAATTAGAGGACCACTGCTACTTCATAAGGAAAACTATTATTGTTTTTCCCTAATGGGACGTCTAAAAAAAAGTTTTCCCTTTATTTCACCTAAAAATTCTTAAAAGTCGTCACCTTAAAAAGCCAGTTTGAATGATCCCTGATCTGTGCAACTAGAACCTTGGGATTTAGCTCTCTTTTACTAACTAGCTATTGTGATCTTGGATGAGTAACCACTGTGGGTTTGACTCTCTTCGTTGGAAATATCAAAATGGTCTCTTTTAGCTCTCAATCAGTCATTGGCCTATTTCTTGCTACTGCCTTTTTGTCTGGCTGAGAATTTCAAGTTAAAGCTTGTTCTTAAACACTATACCTGATTTAACTTCTAGCTCAGTGATTTTCTGACGGTTTTCACTGGTATAGAAAAAAAGAATAATTCTGAGTTATGAAATGCCATGAGAATCGTCTATATGAAATCAGTGAGTACACAACTGTACGGTTCCTACTGATGAGACAACATTTCACACTCGCCATGATTGCTCTTGTTTAATGTGGCTTCCCTGTATCACTGCTTTCTGAATATAATAACATCGTCATCATTAATTATAATTATACCTAATCTGCCAGCTGGTGATTATTTTTCATTCTTGACTTTTTATATTTTGGATTTTTTTCTTTTTAAATTAACCTTCCCATCTGCAGTATATTTAAAACTTATAATTGCCTTCTTATTGCCAAAAGTCTCTAAAGGCCCCACTTTCAAAGAGACACACATGTAAGACGAAAGAAAATCAAAATCCCATGTTTTTACTACTTGAATCTCATTGTAGCACTTCCACTTCTGTTCAAGCCAACCAGTCCTTAAAGCATTTCTATCTCTCTCATCCCAATAAAGCCATACAAAAGGAATCCCCTCTTTAGTCATCTGGCTGTGCTTCATAAACTTTTTACAAAGCATCACACTCTGATCTGCTGTCACTAAGGTAACTACATAACATTACTGTGGATGAGAATCTGGCCAATTACACAATTTCACAGTCCTGCTATTAAGTTTCAAGTAATTGCTCAACTCTTGCATAACATGAGCTATTAACATAGCTTATCATGTAGCATGCCAGTATTGAATTTCCATCTGAGGGGTTATTTAATAATGGCATTGAAATAAAAAATGAAATCTGTAGACTCTGAGCAACCTCACTGCTTTTACATGATCTGCAGGCTGTAATAGGCTATTAGATAAAAGACAGTAATGTATTCTGGAAGAGCAGGCCCATTGACAATGAATAAAGGGCATGATTTTATTCTTGCTTCACAAAGAATGATGTCTGTATCTTTCTTAAAAGAATTATAGTCTTCAAAATCTCCCAGACTTATATTCTTCTGCAGCTGGTATATAGCTCTTGTTCTATACAATATGTTAAGAAGGAAAGCCAGGAATATTTTAGAATATATAGAAAGATATCTAAGAACATAGATGTTTTGAAATGTTAACGTCACTGAAAATTTTAATATCAACATCTACATATCTAATGAAGAATAAGGAAAGTATTTCTTTAATAACATTTGTAAGAGTTAGTATATATAATTTTAAAAATATATTTTCCACTAATAAAACAAATATTTACAATGTGGATGTTTTAAATTCTTAGCCTTATATACGTGTATATTTCTTAGTTTCTCAAATATGGGACAATGTCTTAGTTTCTCAAATATGGGACAATGTCTACATAAATATTGATACATTTTACTGTTTTAAATGCTTAAAAAAATACATGAATAATTCTCAAAGGAGTTGATGATCTCTGATTTCTCTGTGATCAGCCGAGCACTCCAGGGCAATGCAAATGGAATTTTCAAAACCTCCAAGAGCCAGAGCCATCAGAACTCAAGCCGAGCATACTCCAGTTCTGTGGCTGTTTTTACCCTACAGCAACTCTGTATAAGGGGGAATTGGAAAAAGACACAACTTCTGTTTAAAAATAGTAATGTAACCTTAAGTTACTATAGTGATACTCTGGTGACTTGTAAGGATTTCAAAGTATCGTGAGCTCCCTTCTTATGCTGTTTATACTGATCCTTTAAAATTCCTATCTGATGAAGGGAAAATCGTTGAACACAGTTGAAAAATTTGGCAAGTATTTGAAATATTGAGCAAAATGAAAAAAAAAAAAGTGAAGAAACTTTTCATGCCCTTTACAGATCCGGAAACAGTTCTGAGTGTGATATTCCCCTTTGATTTGCAAAAAAACATTTAGAATTCTAAATATTGAATTACACTACAGCTTAGTGATGTTTTTCAGTTTATGCTATTATAGGGCAAACTGCCTTTGACAGCTTGAAGCAGCAAGTATTGGCAAGTCAATATTTTTAACTGGATCTAAAGAAGAAACATATGTATTGAAAGGAAAAAGAACTATCTTGCTTATTTGAAGAGAGATCATTGGGGCCATCAGAACACAGTCCACTAGTTTGAGAACTAAACCTCATTAAAAAACAAAGAAAGGCATTATTACAGCAACTGTTTTAAAACAAAAGAAAGGTCTCTTTTATTAAGGCATCATACAGACTACAAAATAAGAAAACCCGCTGACCGAAGTAAAGAGGATCTGTCTGAATCTTAAAAGGAAAATTAAGCACAGGATCATGGTTTGCCCATCTATTATAGCAAAAATGTTATTTTAGCACTGTAATGGAGACAATGACCTTGTTTCCATGCAAAACCTGGAGTGAGTTACTTTGTAAATTCAGTCAGCTCCATTAACTGCAGCAACTACAGAAAGTTTGAAAATGTATTCAACAAACTTCTTGAAGTTGACTCATCCATCTTATACATAAACTGTATTTGGCTTGGAAATATATGTATTGTGGATGCAAGGACAGAGCAAAAGCAATTTTTAAAAAGTTGGAAATTAAGATCTATTCGTTCTTTTGCAGTTTTAGCCTATAGCGGGGATATCCTAAAGCTCTTGATTTATAGAATTTGTTCCAAGAGACTGTTTGTATGGAAGGTAAGGAGCTATCAATTTCCTTTTGCTTTTTTTCCTTTTGGATCCACATAAAGGGCATTATCGTTGCAACCAGCAAACTCACTGTGAAGGCTCATTTCAGATATAAAGAACCAATTTAAAAAAATGTAAATTTATATATATATATATATATATATATATATATATATCTCACTCATCACATGATGTGCCCCGTGTGTTCATAATAGAATACTTCATTATTATTATTATTCAGAAAGGAGTATTTTTATTTTATAATGAGACAGTTGTTAGAAATGACAATTGGCATAGACCTAATTCTGGGCACTAATCCCAGCACTGGTACCAGCTTGTTTCATTATATGGGAGAAAGTCATTCTGCCTCTCTAGGGTTTAATTTCTTCATCTGTAAAAAACAAATTTAGCAGGGTGTTTTATCTTAGAAGAGACAAAATTTAGAATTTTGTATTTTTTTGTTTATGGAACAAGAGGCCAATAACCCCTGTGGACATCTACTATATAAGTGGTTATGGCTGGGGGCTTTGTGTTTGGTGGTTTCACTAAAGGGAGAAAGAGCTGTTTTTTTTATTATGTTTTATTTGATCCCACCCCACACGGGCATCTGACAGCTGAGTTTTCACTTGCCCTTCACCCTCGTCCCCTAGTCTGCCCTACCAGGCTTGAGTGATTGATTTGGAGCTCCTTCGAGTTCCAAAAGAGAGAAGGAAAGATCAGCAGCTAAATCCGATGTGTCCTAAAATGCTGGGTGAACCTGCCATAGGACGTACCATGGGAAAGTTCTCCTTTGATGAGAGGGAGACTTCGCCACCTTACCGCCAGCACCGCACTGTGAGCTCCATGCTCACAAGCCCACTCATACCCTCCCCAACAGACCTCAGTGCGACAGGAGTGAGCAGGACAAGAGCAGTCACGTCAGATGGGAGCACATTGCCTGGAAAACGCCCGAAGAAAGATAACCTGATGAGGAACAATGAAGAACATGAGTGTCCTGCAATGTGTGTCTATGGGAATGCTCCAAGTAACTGAAGCATGTGTTGAGGAAGGAGAGAGGGTAGACTAAGGTCTTGCATCAGGAGCTAGGGGTCAGATAACCAATCTTAATGATCAGTTTAATGAGACATCCTTTGTACCTCAGAGAGCAATGGGATACAGTACAGATTATAAAATTATGCTCAATTGGCCATGCAAAAGCTCATGACTTACCAACACAGTGCCCCTAAAGGTGTCAGAACAGAGGGATACTAGTTTTAGAGCATGTCACAGAGTGCAGGACAATGTCCTGCTCTGATAATGTTAGTTATCTAGTGCTTGTGGAGAGAAGTCCTGGTTGACATGGAGACCTGAGCTGTGGCTTTGAGTCTGTCATTAGGTGAGATCAGAACTGTCCCTTCCTCCCTGTGGGCCTCCTCCCACACTGCCTCAAGACCTTAGCTTCCTTCTGTGTTAAATGAGCAGCCAAATAAAGATCAAATATAGATCCTTTCATTGCTATAATTTTATTACTTCACTGAATACATAAGACCTCATAGAATAGAACAGAATTTTTTTTATAGACAGAAAATAGCAAGCAACAATGCAAAGCTGCATATGATGAATGTTAAATTGTGTGCTGAAGATTAAGAGTGTTTATAAGAATTCAAATCAGTTTACCGGGTTAGGAGCTCTTTGAAGGCAGGAACTATGTCGAAGTTATCTTTTTGTCACTACTACCTGACCCTGGTACCTGGCACGTAGCATCTACTTAATTAAATTATTTTAAGAACACAAGTGGATCAATGAGATTAATGTGTTCTCATAATTATTTTTAACAAAGTAAATTTAAAAATGAAATCCAATAAAAACACACTAACATATACTAAGTACTTACCATGTTCCAGGCACTGTGCTAATTTTTTCTTTTTTTTTTTTTGCGGTACACTGGCCTCTCACTGTTGTGGCCTCTCCTGTTGTGGAGCACAGGCTCCGGACGTGCAGGCTCAGCGCCCTCGGCTCACGTGCCCAGCCGCTCCGCGGCATGTGGGATCTTCCCAGAGCGGGGCACGAACCCGTGTCCCCTGCATCGGCAGGCAGACTCTCAACCACTGCGCCACCAGGGAAGCCCTGTGCTAAATATTTTTACGTAAGTTGAAGCTTCACAGCTTCCTTAAAAGTTAGGTACTATTGTTAGTATCTTTATTAGGTTCTCCAGAGAAACAGAATCAACAGAATAAATATATATAAATATATATATATATATATAAGGAGATTTATTTTAGGAACTAGCTCACGTACTTACAGAGGCCAAGTCCTACAATCTGTTGTTTGCAAGCTGGAGAACCAGGAAAGCCAGTGGTGCAATTGCAGTTCGAGTCCAAAGGCCTGAGAATGAAGGTAGCTAATGGTGTGACTCCCAGTCCAAAGCCAAAGGCCTGAGAACCAGGAGTTCCAATGTCCAAATGTTATCGAATGAATTGGGTCCTGCTGCTCACGACTTAAAAAATCAATTACATACTTACAAATGTCAGTAGAAAGGAAAGGTGACTTTAATCAGAATGCTGGCAATCTGGGGAGATGGTGGACTCAGCATCCCCCAAAAACCGCCTTCAAAGATTCTGCTCGGGGCTTCCCTGGTGGTGCAGTGGTTGAGAGTCCACCTGCCGATGCAGGGGACACGGGTTCGTGCCCCGGTCCGGGAGGATCCCACATGACGCGGAGCGGCTGGGCCCGTGAGCCATGGCTGTTGAGCCTGTGCGTCCGGAGCCTGTGCTCCGCAACGGGAGAGGCCACGATAGAGGCCAGCGTACCGCAAAAAAAAAAAAAAAAAAAAAAGATTTTGCTCGGCCAAGAAAGCTTTTAAAGAGAAACAGAGAAGTAATCTCAGTTAATGACTGAGATAAGGGATCAGAGTCATCACCATCCCCGACTTCATCCAGGCTTGTTGACTCCTAGTGGTCTACCTCTAGCTGGTGTCTTGTTCATGCAATTTAGTCACATGGTTTGTTCAGGAGATTACTGAAGGGGAAGTTAGGGAAGAGATCTGGTCATCTGTTAATTACTTATTCTTCATTTCTACTTCTTTGATCTACGGAAAGAACCGACAAGTTAGGCAAGGTATTGTGTGATTAAAAGATTTGAAAGGTGTGCTTGGGCCTGAGATGAGTAGAACGTGGGGAGTGCCTGGTTTACCGTATGCTAACACATACATATGGAATCTAAGAAAAAAAATAAGAAAAGAAAAGGTCATGAAGAACCTAGGGGTAAGATGGGAATAAAGACACAGACCTACTAGAGAATGGACTTGAGGATATGGAGAGGGGGAAGGGTAAGCTGAGACGAAGTGAGAGAGTGGCATGGACATATATACACTACCAAACGTAAAATAGATAGCTAGTGGGAAGCAGCCGCATAGCACAGGGAGATCAGCTCCGGGCTTTGTGGCCACCTAGAGGGGTGGGATGGGGGCGTGGGAGGGAGACGCAAGAGGGAAGAGATATGGGAACATATGTATATGTATAACTGATTCACTTTGTTATAAAGCAGAAACTAACACACCATTGTAAAGCAATTATACTCCAATAAAGATGTTAAAAAAATTAAAAAAATAAGAAGTTAGTTACAAGATAGCTCTGCTAAAGTGATAAGAAAAGGGGCTTCCTGCTGAGGGCGGTATCCTGCAGAGAGCTGCTTACAAATCCCCACTTGTCAGAATTCATTCCATTTCTATGGGATTAGGGGCGAAGGTCTATCTTCTGTAACTTCTTCTTGTTGACATAAGGCACTGTGGAAGGTGTCAACATGGGTCTGTAGAATCTCTTTGCTGACAATTGTAGTTGTCTGCTTATACATACAGCCAGAACAAGCCACGATAATTTTGATGCCCACAAAGATATAGATTACCATTATCCCATTCTCTTGAGGCCAGTTCTTGGAATCGTGCTAGCCATAGATGTAGTACTGCTTAAGTTGGAGCAGCTTATGTCATGGCTGCAATCTGTCATCATGCAGTTAGCTTTTTTCCTCTGGTGGCAGTTACAGGATCTGTAAAACAGCTCAAGATTGTGCATCAGACACTGAGTCTGTGACTCTATTGTCCTAATCATTAGCTGCTCAGTTTTGTACTTGGTGGGGGTAGGCCTGTAGGGTTCTGTCCAGTTCCAAAATCTTTATTCGCATGTAGTCCTATCCTTTGAACCTGAGCTTGACAAGAAAGTACAATTAAAGAAGAAAAATAAACAGTGTTCATTCATTTTCATGTTTCAGCATTTACATTGCTGTAGCAACTGAAAAAGGAGATTGTTTTCTGTGTCACATCAATTAACTCCAATCTCTGCTTATGGAATGCATCACCTGCTTACTGACAGGTAGTATCTCCTTAGCTGCAGTTGTAGCAGAATGTGCTTATAAGGGAAGAAATGGGGAAGACATTTGTTGGCTGTAATCAGCCAATGAGAAAAAAAATGAATATGTTCACAGTATAATTATTCTTTTAAAAGAGAGAACTTAGCTTTAAGATACACCATGTTCTGTAAAGACTGCTACCCAAAAGCCATCTCCATTCCTACAGAAACAAAACTCATGGTCTTCAATAGGCAAAACTTTGGCAGCTTGGTGAACAAAAAATTATAATTTTTTTGAAATGATTTCAAAAAAAAAGAAATGGAAAGAAAGCCTACAGATATTTATCTTAATTTGATTTCATTTGTCCTCCTTCTCCTGAATTGTCCTATCTGTTAAAGTGGTTGACCAGAGGTAAAGCAACTTAAAATACACTAGGCAACAATAATCTTATATTGATCTCTAATTAATCTGGTCTCTTTATACTCATACAAAATGAAATGACTTGATTGGCTTATTAAAAAAATTATGATTAGAATATGTATGAACACCCTGACAAGGGTCTTGTATGGAAACATCTTTTTTACACAGCTAGGAATTCACTTAGACTGTTACAGCATATATAGAGGGATGTAACCATTCTCAAAGTTATATCCAATGCTTGAAGTATCTTTAAATTATTAATATTCCCAGAAGTATTCACAGATCATTTCTATTTTTAAAATATGTGGACTAAGGAAATAATCAGAGATTAGGTCAGTCAATTATGTACATATGTATATCTTCAATGGGGATCATGCTTAAAGACACTTAGCTTCATAAATCCACTTACCTTTGCATCAATTTTGCTTAGATGTCTCACAGGTTTCTCAGATTTATTATGTTCAAAACTTGACTTTTGATATTTCCCTTACAAATTTCTCTTCCTTTAACATTTTTATCTTACTCCTAACACATTGTTTTCTTACTTTCTTAAGATAGTAAACTGGAAAGTTTCCTTTCACTTCTCTCACCCTCACTCTCCACATCTGACACAAGTACTGTTGTTTCTGTCTTAAAATAAGGTTGGCTCTGTCTATTTCTTTCCATCTCCACTGCCACTACTCTAGTGTATGCTGCTGTCATTTTTCTACCTATGACCTGACTTCTATTGCCCTCCTCAAAGTTATTTTCCACTTACAAGCCAGAGAAAACTTTCACAGTTTGCAGAGTACCTTCTTATATAAGTCTCGTTACATTTAATAAAATATGCAAAAATCTTAAAAAAAAAAAGAAGCTTAAGAAGTCCTGTAGGAACTGCTATCTGCTGACCTTTCTGAGCTTATCTGACGCCAGTCCCCACTACCAACTCCTGCAGCATCTCAACCACATGTCTTCTTTTGGTTACAGAAATGTTTTTTCCTGCCCCAGGGCCATTGTACTTGCTGTTTTGTCTCCCTGAGATTCCTTTTCCTTCCTTTTATCCTGTTAATTTTTTAAAATCCCTTTTAGAATATTTTCATTTATATATATTTATTTGTTGAAATTAATAAAATTAAAATTTTATATTAAAAATTTAAATTAAAAAATGATATCTTGTTATTTTAGATTCACTAATTTTTTCAGCTTTGTTGAAGTATGATTGAAATACAATAAACCACACATATTTAAAGATACATGCACCCCAATGTTCATTTCAGCATTATTTATAATAGCCAAGACATAGAAGCAACCTAAATGTCCACGGACAGATGAATGGATAAAGAAGATGTGGTATACATATATACATATACACACACAATGGAATATTACTCAGCCATAAAAGAATGAAATAATGCTATTTGCAGCAACATGGATGGATCTAAAGATTATCATAGTAAGTGAAGTAAGTCAGACAAAGACAAATGTCATATGATATCGCTTATATGCAGAATCTAAAAAAAAAATGATACAAATGAACTTATATACAAAACAGAAATAGACCCACAAATATAAAAAACAAACTTTATGGTCACCAGAGGGGAAAGGAGGGGGGGATTAATTAGGAGTTGGGGATTAACATATACACACTACCATATATAAAATAAACCAGTGAGGAACTATTGTATAACACAAGGAACTCTACTCAATAATTTGTAATAAGCTATAAGGGAGAAGAATCTGAAAAAAACCCATATATTTTTATATATGTATAACTGAATCACTTTGCTGTACACCTGAAACTAACACAACATTGTAAATCAACTACACTTCAGTAAAAAAGAAGATATGCAAACAAATAAATAAATAAAATGTCCCCAAAATAAAGTGAACATTATGATGAGTTTTGACATGTGTATTCACTCATGAAACCATCACCGTCACTGCATAATGCACATATCCATTACTTCCAGAAGTCTCCTTGTGGCACTCTGTAATCCCTCCCTTTCTCTTCTCTTTGCCCTTATCACTCTCGTCCTCAGGCAACCCATGTTCTGCTTTCTGTAGTTATAGATTCACTTGCAGTTTTTAGAATTTTATATACATGAAATCTTACATTATATACATCTGGTAGCAGGGGTGGGAGGGTTCAGGCTTCTCTCCCTCAGTGTAACTTACATCCATGTTGTTGCATATAAGAAGAGTTCATTCCTTTTTATTGCTGAGTGCCATCCCATTGTATGGATGCACCAAAATTTGTTTATTCGTTTATGTGTCGATAGATATGTGAACTGTTTCCTGGTTTTGGCTATTAAAAATAAAGTTGCAAAAAAAAGTTTACGAACATTTATTTACAAGTCTTTTTTTCCAGCTTTATTGAGATAAAATTGGTATACACATAATCTGCACAAAATTAATTTATATATTTGATGATTTTGCACATATATACACTCATGTTACCATCACCGCAATCAAGGTAATAAACATAGAAATTACCTCCAGAAGTTTTCTTTTGCCCTTTGCTGTTAGTGAGTATGTGTACGTGTATGTGTGTACTTTTTTGTGGTGTGAAAACTTAACATAAGATTTACTCTTTTAACAAATTTTTAAGTACACAATACCTTATCATTAACTACAAACCGTGTGTTGCACTGCAGGTCTTTGGAATTTACTAGGCTTGTAGAACTGTACCTTTATACCCATTGAACAACTATCTTCCTCATATCTTCCTCATCCCATCCCCTCGTAATCATCATTCTATTGTTTGCTTCTATACATTTGACTATTTTAGGTCTTCGTCGAAGAAGAATCATGTAGTATTTGTCCTTGTGACCGACTTATTTCTTTTTTTTTGTGGGGGGGAGGCAGGTTCAGCATTGACAGTATATGATTTATTGTGGTTTAAAGAGCATCATTCAATGAATCAGTGAGTGGTTGCAAGCTTTTTAATTTAAACAAATTCTGATACTGGTTGTCCTTCCTTCTTCCGCCTCTTTCAAGATTATATGTAGCTCCTCCAATGATATTGGTGTCCAGATCTGTCAATTTATTTAAGCAATTTAACCAGACTAGTGTAGGCTTTTCCACTGAGTCAGACAACAGACCTCATTTGTGCCTTGGACATAAATCCTGATAAAAGGGGTTTCAGAGCAAAAGCAAATTTGATATCTAATATTTAGCAGGTAGTCTGGGAAGACTTTTACTTAGAAATCAGAATTTTAATGAACTATTTCAATTCACTATTGCATTTCTGAAGATGAACTAGTCTGGTGTAATTCTCTTCTTTCAAAGTTCTTTACTGAACTTTCTGTAATTGCTTTTCATGCAAGATTTCAAACATTTGGCCAGATATACATACCGACACAGAAACTAGCATTTTGAAATTGATATGCATATACATAGTGGACAACCTCCCCGATTAACATTTAGGATATAGAATTCTCCCAAAATAGAGCTGAAAATACCATAGTGTTTTTTGTTTTTGTTTCTGTTTTCAAATACTCCACTTGTGGCCCTTCACTTCCTCATTTATTCCCTTTCTTTCTTCTGCCAACCAAATGTGAGTACTGGCTAGGAATCTGTCTTGGCCTCCTGTATTTTTTTCTTCCTGTTTTTCTCTTCCAAGAGCTTTCTCCTTATATAGGTTCAGCTCTCACCTTTATGTGTGTAACATCCAATCTATGGTGACTGACTTATTTCACTTCACTTCTTCCTTCCAGATGCTTAATGTCTTCCAGGACCATCCATGTTGTCACAAATGGTAGGATTTCCTTCCTTATTAAGTATTTCATTGCATGTATACACACCGCTTTTTCTTAATCCATTCATCTGTTGATGGGCATTTGGGTTGTTTCCATATCTTGGCTATTGTGATGCCAAAAAATAAAAATAATGCTGCAACATGGGAAGGCAGATAGCTCTTTGAGATTCTGATTTTGGATATAAAATCAGAAGTGGGATTGTTGGATCATGTAGCATTTCTATTTTTAATCTTTTGAGGAGCCTCTATACTGTTTTCTGTGTCAACTGCATCAATCTACACTCCCTCCAACCATGCACAGGGATTCTAGTTTCTCCACAACCTATCCAGGACACACACACACACAAACACACACACACACGTATATAAAAGCTATCCTAATAGATGGGAGGTGATATCTTTTTGTGATTTTGATTTGCATTTCCCTGATGATTAGTTATATTCAGCACGTTTTTGTATACCTATTGACCATTTGTATTTCTTTGAAAAAATATTTATTCAGGTCCTTTGCCCTTTTTTTTTTTTTTTTTTTTTTTTGTGGTAAGCGGGCCTCTCACTGTTGTGGCCTCTTCCATTGTGGAGCACAGGCTCCGGATGCGCAGGCTCAGCGGCCATGGCTCACGGGCCCAGCCGCTCCGCAGCATGTGGGATCCTCCCAGACCGGGGCACGAACCCCTGTCCCCTGCATCGGCAGGCGGACTCTCAACCACTGCGCCACCAGGGAAGCCCCTTTGTCCATTTTTTAAAGAAAGGTTGAGCTCTGAATTTTTAAAAACTAAGCAATATTTTTAGAACAGTTTTAGGTTTACAATAAAATTGAGAGAAAGAAACAGATTTCCCATATATCCCAGCCCCACACATGCATACCACACAGCACATTACCACCAGAATGGTACTTTTTTTTTTTTTTTTTTAAACAAAGGAAGAACCTACATTGACACATCATAATTACCTAAAGTCCATAGTTTACCTCAGGGTTCACTCTTGATGTTGTACAGTCTATGGGTTTGGACAAATTTATAATGACATCTATCCATTATTGTAATATCATACAGAGTATTTTCACTGCCCTGAAATTCCTCTGTATTCAGCTTATTCATAACTCCCCCACTCTTACCCCTGGCAACCACTGATCTTTTGACTATCTCCATAGTTTTGTCTTTGTCAGACCTCCATATAATTGGAATAATGCAGTATGTAGCCTTTTAACACTGGCTTCTTTAACGTAGTAGCAGGCATTTAAGTTTCCGTCATGTCTTATCATGGCTTGATAGCTCACTTTTTTAGCACTGAATAGTATTCCATTGTCTGGATATACCACAGTTTACTTGTCCATTCACCTACTAAAAGACATTTTGGTTGCTTCCAGATTTTAGCAATTATGAATAAAGCTGCTATAAACTTATCTGTATTCATGTTTTTGTGTGGTCATAGTTTTCAATTCCTTTGCTCCTAAACATCAAGAAGCACAATTTCTGGATCGTATGATAAGATTAAGTTTAGTTTTGTAAGAATCTGCCAAACTCTTTTTCCAAGTGGCAGTTCCATTTTGCATTCGCACCAACAATGAATGAGAGTTCCTGTTGCTCCATATCCTTTTCAAAATTGGGTATTATCAGCATTCTGGATTTTGGCCATTCTAATATGTGTCTAGTGGCATCTTATTGTTTTATTTTTTTTGCCCATTTTTCATCAGATTATTTTGTATTTTATTATTGAGTTGTAGGAATTCCTTATAATAAAACCCAATCTGAGGGTTGCGTTCTACAAGATAACTGGCCTGTACTCTAAAAATACCAGGGCTGAGAAATACAAAGATGGACTAAAATGCTGTTCAAGTTTAAAGGATTAAAGGCTAGGGAGAACTAAACAGAATGTATGAACCTGAATGAAATACAGAGCAGAGTTTCTTCTGGAATTTCTTCTACAATTTTTGCTATAAGTGACATTATTGGGGCAATATGCAAAATTTGAATATGATCTGTACATTAGATAATAGTATCAATGTTAGTGTCTTAATTTTCATAATTTACTATGGATAGGCATTCAATTTCCTTGTTCTCAGAAAACACATACACACTCACAGAAAAGCAACAATAAGACAAATATGGTTAAATATTAACAATTGAGGAATCTAGTGAATAACTAGAGTACTTTGTAAAGTATTTTTATAACTTTTCTATAGACTGGAAATTATTTTGATGTACGAACTTATAGGAAAATGTCATGATGCCAAGGAATGGTAAATGGAAGAAGAAAGATTAATTATATACTACCTTTAGTTTAAAAAAAGGTTTAAAACTATATATCATGTATCAGTATATATTTACTTAAAATGCTAGAAAGAAAGAAAAATATTGATAATGTTTAGCTCTAAACGATGGGATTGTGTGTGATTATAACTTTTCTTCTTTATATATTTCAATATTATCCAAATACTACAATAGATATTCATTATTTTTATCATTGGGAAAAATGTTAAGCATATTTTATAAGTAATTATATAGCTTAAGGTCAAATATCCATCTCTTGAAAGTTAACATGCATTGTATTCTTTTTATCCCTTTTCCTCTGATAATTAACATGTACTTGAGTTCCACAGAAGACTGTTTTAACTCTTAAAATAACTTACTTCTTTGACTACAGTCATAGGCAGTGAAGCTTTTAGTTTCTTATAACTAACTGTCTGAAAGCAAGAATAGCTAATAAGAGTAGGGACTACAAGTAAAATGGACTTGGGTTCTAATCTTTTTACTGGCCATATGATCCAAGATAAATCATCTCATTTTTTAATTTCTTTATTTTTCAAATAGGGAAAATACTAGTGAAGTATTTCATGAGGTTTGCTATGGGCTGAATTGTGTCCTTACCTAATTCATATGTTGAAATCCTAATTCTCAGTACCTTAGAATATTTGGAGACAGGGTTTTTACAGAGGTAATTAAATTAAAATAAGATTATTAAGGTTGGCCCTAATACAATATGACTGGTGTTTCTGTAAGAGGCAATTTGAACACAGACAGATACAGAGAGAATTCAAAGGCAAGAAGCACAGGGAGAAGGCGGCCATCTTCAAGTTACAGAAAGAAGCTTAGAACAGATCCTTCCCTCAGGGCTCTCAGAAGGAACCAATATTACCAATACCTTAATCTTGGACTTCCAGCCTCCGGAACTGTGAGAAAAGGAATTTCTCTTGTTTAAGCCCTTCAGTCTTTGTCATGGCAGTGCTAGCAAACTAATACAAGGCTATAAGGAGCATTAAAAGAGACCATATGGGTAAAATTTTAACAAGTGCCTGGTACAAAATAAACTTAATAAATGGGATTTATCATTATTGTTTTTAAAATATAAAAGTTCTCATGATTAACTACAGATTTTTTTCTGTATAGTTAATCCTAAAATAAAATGCAATTGCGATTCTTTCATCAATTCTTAAATCAGAGACTGTGACCTGAAAAATAATTATTATAATTATATATTAAAAGTGACTTTGGAGTTAAACGAGTCTAGCTCTTTCCCTTTTATTTTACTGAGAGCAGAGAGATTATATAATTTTTGTCCAGGTAGAAAGCAAGTCAGAGGCAAAACTATTTTTATTGTATAAACCTCCAGACTTTCATGCAAGAATTATTTTATTCCACAGTATGTTACTTATAGTTATGTTTGTTTTATCTTGTAAAATTGTCACTTTTCTATATAAAAGATATATTTTCTCTTTCTCCTGTTTTCTACTCTTCAAAATTAATTTGTGTTTCCCTATTTCTGTGTAACAGGATATACCTTAATTGTCCACATTACTTTTTATTATATAGGGACTATTTCTATCTTTTGACTAGGAAGATCATATCCATGAGACCTCTTTATATTCCAGGAAGCATTAGGATCCACCCTATAAACCTGGCATCATTACCTTTATTGCCATAGAGTCTGTTGGAATCCTATTTGGAAAGCTGGGGTAAAAGCAGTTGGCCACATTGGAGGAGTACTGAAGTAAAGGTTCTTGAGCCCAGACCAGCTATGAGGCTGAAGCTGTGCATGGGGGTGGGGGTCTACTCAAAGTAGTTGGGAGACAACCACGGTCATACATATCTGGGAACAATGCATTGTTTGTGGGTCACTCAGAAACAGGCGCTTAAAAGAACCATATAGGGTTGGAGAGAACCATACCTATCAGGATGAACAAGTGAGGATCTGGTCAAGCTATAGTTGGAATATAAATACACTTTCCTTTCACATCTGCGGAAGGAGGAGAGAGATGTGAACGCAGAAAATTGCACGTGGAGTGATTTTTGCCTCAAAAGTTGAGAGATGGTTTAGAATTCAGGAATTTCTGCTTCCCCTTTCCAGTGTTAATGGATCATTATTTTCAAAGTCACCTTAGAACACCCTGACCAGGAAATCCTGAGTGGCCAAAACTTGCACAGCATGCCTATAGTATGTCTGAGAGTCTGTCTTTGAAAAATATTCCATTTTAGAGGCTTTATTAAATTCCAGTTGGATGACTTCTTAACTTCTGAGATGATCCAGTCTTCAATAGTTTGATGGACTTTATGAATATCATATAAGGAAGCTTTAACTTCTTGTTTAGGTAAACTTGAAAAATAGATGATTTAGTATGGAATCACATCTAAAGATTTCAAACTAAATTGGAAATAGGTAATCAAATCTTAATAAGTCCTTATTTAATTACAGTAAGATAACAACCACCCCATGATGGTTATTTCTGTGTTTTGGACCTTCAGCCCTTGAGCCTACAGATATCCATAAATCTCCTTTCTCCATGAAAACATCTTCACAATATAGGTTTGGAATGAAAAAAAAGCAAGATACAGGAAAGGGTGATGAATATACTAACCTATTAAGTAAAAAAGAGGTGAAAGCTAATGTGTATTGCTGCTTACTTGTACATGTATAAAATATTTGGAAGGATATAAAAATGGAACAACAGTGTGTATTGGTTGGTGGTGGCAGGGGCACTGTGGAGTGGGAACTTGGAAGATGGTGTAAGGGATTGGAATGAAAAATAATTTTTCTAGTAAGCACATGCACATACACACATGTATATACACATACACACAAATATATGTGTATATATAAAAATATATAATTTTAGCTTCATAAATATCTTACCTATTCAAAAATTTTTAAAAGTAGTGTTTAACAGTAACGTGAATTACTCCTTAATTAAAATTAAAGTGAAATAACTGTGAAAACCAAGTAGTGAAACAAGTATAAGGTTGGGTGTTGAGATATTTGGATATAATACATTTTAAACATGGTGATTGAAAGCTCAGAAACATTGAAAAAATACAGTATTTGCCTAAAATCCCCATCAGGTTTTTTTTTTTTTTTTTTTTGCCGCACACGGGCCTCTCACTGTTGTGGCCTCTCCCGTTGCGGAGCACAGGCTCCAGACGCGCAGGCCCAGCAGCCATGGCTCACGGGCCTAGCCACTCCGCGGCATGTGGGATCTTCCCGGACTGGGGCACGAACCCGTGTCCCCTGCATCGGCAGGCGGGCTCTCAACCGCTGCACCACCAGGGAAGCCCCCCATCAGGTTTTAAGTACTTAATTCTAATAATTTATGGAGTTTAATAAATAAGACAAATCAGAAATGTAAATATGTTAGTGTACATCAAATTTATAATCTCATTTTTGCAAGAGTAATTTTGAAGACTTTCCAAGAATCAGAAAACCACATGTTAGAGCTTTGCAATTTCTCTGTACTTTGACAAATTCGACAAATAGAGTAAATTGAGAAATAGCCACTCAATGCTGAATTATATTGGTGCAGCTCCTTAAGAAAAGCTGTGGTTTACCTGAGCCATAGTTTATTGAAATGAATCTAACATTATAAATCCTCTTTGTGATGAATTCTTTGCTTAATACCATGTTTAAAAGAGATGTGAAGGACAATAAAACAACCCACCATCCTGAAACTCTGATGTGTTTCTCACTATTTAGACCCTTTTTCTATGTATCATCCCAGGTACCTCACATTCCTAGTACATTTGTACCACATTACTTGTGTATGCAGTATTGCCATCCTCCCACCGCCCCCTCAGAATACCTCTTCTCCATTTCTTCAGTCATTTAAGTCTTTCCTTCACAGCTCACATAAAATTCTAGTTACTCTCGGGAATTCCCTGGCAGTCCAGTGGTTAGGACTCAGTGCTTTCACTGTGGCAACCTGGGTTCAGTCCCTTGTCGGGGAACTAAGATGCCGCAAGCCGTGCAGGGCACAGTCAGAAAAAAATTATATTACTCTCATTGTTTTCCACTACCAGCCCCAACAATCTGAACTTTCTGAAGAGCTCTTATCAAGGTCATTGATGGACACAGATACTACTTATCTCATCTATGCTATGGCATCCATCATTTGCCAAAGGACCTTAAAGTCACAAGGGGGTTAATGAGTAAGATGCTAGCTTCATTCAAGAGACTGAGTTCAGGCATTGAAATTATGGATCCCATCAACATGGGCAACTGGACTTCAAAACCAGCAGGCTGTAAAGTTGAGAGGCAGCTAAAATATCCATACCCATAAGGGAGAAATATGCTTGATACCTAGTTCTTAGCATAATGTCTAGTATATAATATATGCTCTCTACTCAATGAATATTTGTTGAACAATAGAATCAACTCCATTAGTTTCTATACAAAAATTCCATTAAAATGCAAATTTACTGGACATTTCATCGAAACTGAATTTAAGATGGCTGCTTCTGTTTTTGGTAAATCAGTAATAACTCCTTCTGGCAAACAACACTGTGTGAACACCAAATTGTAGTAAATGTAGACTGATTGTATGTGGAAAATTAGAATGTTGTGATTAACAAATCAGTTAAATGCGCCTTCTGTGTGTCTGGGTGATTTGCCTTAAATGTCTTACGTGAGATTTCCTGATTACAAAGTAGTTTATCAATTATCTTCTCAACTAGATTGGAACCAGTAAGGTGAGAACTTCATCTTCTCTCCCCTGGAATGCCCAGTTCCACACACGTTTGGTTGTTGATGAAAAATGTGAGACGTAGAGAGAAGCAAGTTGACATAAAGCAACTGTATGATTGCCCATGATTGAAAGGACTTAGAAAATTTTGATCAATCATAGTAACATCAAGGGACAATTTTGAAGCAAGAATCTTTTTCTTGCCAGTTCTCTAGGGATACTTTCCATTCCTTGCTTTGAACTTGGAGATGAGTCAGTAGAGCAAAAGAAATCAGAGTATTTGGGCAAGGCTCCAACCAAACCACCTTCTCCTCATTGATTTTTCCAAAGCCAGCTCCTGCTGGCACTCATGACTAGCTCCATGTTATCATCCACTTAGGGCCCTACAGTCCAGCATTTGGCCACATATTATTACCAACCATCATTCTGCTGTAACAACCGTTCTGCTGAGTACAGTAGACTGTACTTTGTTTTCACCAGGCAAGAGTTAACCTAATTTGTTTCTAATCTAGTTATGTTTAATGATATAGTGACATTACATGCAGAAGTTCAGTGGGGGAACTTTATTACTTGTTAATAATGTCGAATCATAACCAAATCAATTTCAAGTAGCAATGCCTGATATGAGGAAAGGTCCCTTTCATTTCAGTCATTGCTGAGTAAAAATTTGACAGTGGTTTAAATTCATACTGTTAGTGCAAAAATGGTTTTTAGAGAATATCTGGTCCAGATTTCTCATTTTCAAACAAGAGATGAGCAGCTTGGGGAAGTTGAGCTCCCTCAGTGCATTTATGACTCTGTGATAGAAGTAAAAATAGAAGGTAGGTCTCCCAACTCCTTCAGTTCTACAAATACTGATGTTTTTCCTATACTATACTATACCATACTTTCTAGCAACAAAATCTAAAATAAGCAACAAAATTAAATGGCACAATTGTGATCATTTAAAGAAGAAAATGTGTGAACACATGATTTTAATTTGCTTAAGTATACTATTTCCAGTTATACTGAAAAGTAAAATGCAAGCATATTAAGAGAAAAATGAAACAATTTTTTTCGCTTTCATGATAATGTTTAGTGTTTCATAATTTTGATATTACTGTTTCAAAAAGAATTTAAGGGGGGCTTATTCTTAAACTGTCAGTTATTAAAATGTGTATACAATTACTATTACAGCATTAATAGAAAAGGCTGGTCTCTAAATGTTGGTGATAAAGATGAATAATTCTCATAACTAATTTCTGAACCATGTGTTTCAAATTTCATGGGTGTACTAATATAGTTCTCTGCATGTTATATTTCAGAGGTGTAACTTAGAATAATTGTTTCATATATGTTCAAGACACACAAGCAACATTCAGTATAATAAAGAGATTCTTATAGCACAGTTACATTAGACAAGCAAGTCTCTTATAGGTAAGGACAGGGTGAATTCAGTTGAAATTATGATTCACCATTCCATTCATAAACACTTATCAGTGCTAACATGCTTTCTAAGCTTCAGTAGTCTGAATAGTTTATAGCAGTCATTGCAAAAGAATCATTTCTTCTTTAAATGGAGAAATATTGCAGACTCAAGAGTTCTTTTCCTTCTGGAACTGTTACTCTTACGAGATAAATATAAGTGTGTTTCTTTAATGATGCACACAAGCAATTTCAAATAAAATGGGAGTTATGCAGAGAGATTGAACAGAAAGTAGACCCTATCATGGTTTAACTAAATGGAGCTCAGTATCTGAAAAGATGTCACTCTTATGATCAGTATGAACTTGAACAGATATTCAACTTTTGCAAAATAATATAACCCAAGATATTACCCAGTTAACAGGGAGTTTTCTAGCAGTCAGTATATACACCATAATAATTTTGTATCTCTACTCAAAGATGGAAGATGGTCCCTGTTCCCATGCCTGATATAAACTGCAGAAAATAAGATCATTCACTATGAAGAGAAGTTTGGTGATATGTTAGAAAGAAAAGGCCATGTTGGGTAAAATTAACTCTGACAAATAATAGAAATAACTTATATCAGGAGAATACTCAGGGCAAAGTGCCAATGAAGAAAAAATTTTAACTAGAAAAACATTATTATAGCAATAAAAAAGAGATAATTTTCACCTGCTGTGAAAATACAAAGTTAAAGAACTCTATTAAGACAGCATGTGTAGTGTAGTAGTTCACATCCATTAAGTCTGGACTCCCAATCATTGTAGTATGATTATCATACTTAATTCCTATACATAAAATATTTTGAGGATATTATTATCCTCTTTCTTTTGAGATTAGAATTCTGAGTCGTAGGCAGTGTAAATCATTTACTTAAGGCCATACAGCTATTGGCTGGAAGAGGTGAGGTTCAAATCCAGAGAATCAGATGCCACTGCCAACCACTTGATCTCTAAAATATACTGGTTTCTGCAATTTTTAAATGATTAAATAGAGACCCATATGCCACAAATGTTGGGAACTACAGACTGGGAAGAAAACCTTTACAGTCAGAGAAACCTGGGCTTGAATTCCATTTCCGTCACTTGCTAGAACATATTGAGGAACTTAATTAATTATTGGACTCTCAGTTTCTTCCTGTATGGATTAAATCCTGGTTATCAATATTTATTCTCAGTGCACTCTAGGAAATGTGAATGATCACTTTTAGATTCAAGAAAGGAAGTAGACACAAATGTTGAAGCTGCAAAAATAATATGTTTCAGAGCATGAAAGATGTAGGTAGAGTTGAATTTATATTTCACAAGGATTAAAAAAATTGGCTATGGACTAGATTTTCATTCTTCTCTCCTGCTTACATTTATATTTTATATTAAAATAATTCTGTATTAACTTTTTATATGAAAGTTTTTTTTTAGTTCTAATTTTTTAACTGCCTTCTTAGGATTTTGCCGTGTTCCATTATTTTTTATCTTCATTTTATTGAATATAGACAAAATAAAATGACAGTTAATATATTTTAACATCTTTATTGGAGTATAATTGCTTTACAATGGTGTGTTAGTTTCTGCTGTATAACAAAGTGAATCAGCTATATATCCCCATATCTCCTCCCTCTCGCGTCTCCCTCCCACCTTCCCTATCCCACCTCTCCAGGTGGACACAAAGCACCGAGCTGATCTCCCTGTGCTATGCGGCTGCTTCTCACTAGCTATCTATTTTATATTTGGTGTGTATATATGTCCATGCCACTCTTTCACTTCGTCCCAGCTTACCCTTCCCCGTCCATGTACCCTGAAGTCCATTCTCTATGTCTGCGTCTATATTCCTGTCCTGTCCCTCGTTCCTTCAGAACCTTGTTTCTTTCTTTAGATTCCATATATATGTGTTAGCATATGGTATTTATTTTTCTCTTTCTGACTTACTTCACTCTGTATGACAGACTCTAGGTCCATCCACCTCACTACAAATAATTCAGTTTCATTTCTTTTTATGGCTGAGTAATATTCCATTATATATAGGTGTCACATCTTCTTTATCCATTCATCTGTCGATGGACACTTAGGTACCTTCCATGTCCTGGTTATTGTAAATAGAGCTACAGTGAACATTGTGGTACATGACTCTTTTTGAATTATGGTTTTCTCAGGGTAAATGCCCAGTAGTGGGATTGCTGGGTTGTATGGTAGTTCTATTTTTAGTTTTCTGAGGAACCTCCATACTGTTCTCCATACTGGCTGTATCAATTTACATTCACACCAACAGTGCAAGAGGGTTCCCTTTTCTCCACACCCTCTCCAGCATTTATCGTTCGTAGATTTTTTTGATGATGGCCATTCTGACTGGTGTGAGATGATAATTCATTGTAGTTTTGGTTTGCATTTCTCTAATAATTAGTGATGTTGAGCATCCTTTCATGTGTTGCTTGACAATCTGTATATCTTTGGAGAAATGTCTATTTAGGTCTTCTGCCCATTTTTTGAGTGGGTTGTTTTTTTGTTTTTTTTATATTGAGCTGCATGAGCTGCTTGTATATTTTGGAGACTAATCCTTTGTCAGTTGCTTTGTTTGCAAATATTTTCTCCCATTCTGAGGGTTGTCTTTTCGTCTTGTTTATGGTTTCCTTTGCTGTGCAAAAGCTTTTAAGTTTCATTAGGTCCCATTTGTTTATTTTTGTTTTTATTTCCATTTCTCTAGGAGGTGGGTCAAAAAGGATCTTGCTGTGATTTATGTAAGAGTGTTCTGCCTATGTTTTTCACTAAGAGTTTTATAGTGTCTGGCCTTACATTTAGGTCTCTAATCCATTTTAAGTTTATTTTTGTGTATGGTGTTAGGGAGTGTTCTAATTTCACTCATTTACATGTAGCTGTCCAGTTTTCCCAGCACTACTTATTGAAGAGACGTCTTTCCTCCATTGTATATCCTTGCCTCCTTTGTCATAGGTTCGTTGACCATAGGTGTGTGGGCTTATCTCTGGGCTTTCTATCCTGTTCCATTGACCTATATTTCTGTTTTTGTGCCAGTACCATGCTTTCTTGATTACTGTAGCTTTGTAGTATAGTCTGAAGTCAGGGAGTCTGATTCCTCCAGATCCATTTTTTTCCCTCAAGATTACTTTGGCTATTTGGGGTCTTTAGTGTCTCTGTACAAATTTTAAGATTTTTTGTTCTAGCTCTGTAAAACAATGCCATTGGTAATTTGATAGGGATTGCATTGAATCTGTAGATTGTTTGGGTAGTATAGTCATTTTCACGATATTGATTCTTTCAGTCCAAGAACATGGTATATCTCTCCATCTGTTTGTATCATCTTTAATTACCTTCATCAGTGTCTTATAGTTTTCTTCATACAGGTCTTTTGTCTCTTTATGTTGGTTTATTTCTAGGTATTTAATTCTTTTTGTTGCAATGGTAAATGGGAGTGTTTCCTTAATTTCTCCTTCAGATATTTAATCATTAGTGTATAGGAATGCAAGAGACTTCTGTGCATTAATTTTGTATCCTGCTACTTTACCAAATTCATTGATTAGCTCTAGTAGTTTTCTGGTAGCATCTTTAGGATTCTCTATGTATAGTATCATGTCATCTGCAAACAGTGACTGTTTTATTTCTCTTTTCCAATTTGGATTCCCTTTATTCCTCTTTCTTCTCTGATTCCTGTGGCTAGAACTTCCAAAACTGTGTTGATTATTAGTGGTGAGAGTGGGCAACCTTGTCTGGTTCCTGATCTTAGTGGAACTGGTTTCAGTTTTTCACTGCGAACGATGTTGGCTGTGGGTTTGTCATATATGGCCTTTATTACATTGAGGTAAGTTCCCTTTATGCCTACTTTCTGGAGGATTTTTATCATAAATTGGTGTTGAATTTTGTCAAAAGCTTTTTCTGCATTTGGGATGATCATTTGGTTTTTATCATTCGATTTGTTAATGTGGTGTGTCACGTTGTTTTGCGTATATTGAAGAATCCTTGCATTCCTGGGATAAACCCCACTTGATCATGGTGTATGATCCTTTTAATATGCTCTTGGATTCTGTTTGCTAGTATTTTGTTGAGGATATTTGCATCTATGTTCATCAGTGATTTGGGCCTGTAGATTTCTTTTTTTGTGGCATCTTTTCTGGTTTTGGTATCAGGGTGATGATGGCCTCGTAAAATGAGTTTGGGAGTGTTCTTCCCTCTGCTATATTTTGGAAGAGTTTGAGAAGGATAGGTGTTAGCTCTTCTTTAAATGTTTGATAGAATTCGGCTGTGGAGCCACCTGGTCCTGGGCTCCTGGGCTTTGTTTGTTGGAAGATTTTTAATCACAGTTTCAATTTCAGTGCTTGTGATTGGTCTGTTTATATTTTCTAATTCTTCCTGGTTCAGTCTTGGAAGGTTGTGCTTCTTCTAAGAATTTGTCCATTTCTTCCAAGTTGTCCATGTTATTGGCATAGAGTTGCTTGTAGTAAGGATGTCTCATGATCCTTTGTATTTTTGCAGTGTCAGTTGTTACTTTTCCTTTTTCACTTCTAATTCTGTTGGTTTCAGTCTTCTTTTTTTCCTGATGAGTCCACCTAGTGGTTTATCAATTTTATTTATCGTCTCAAAGAACTTTTAGTTTTACTGATCTTTGCTATCATTTCCTTCCTTTCTTTTTCATTTATTTCTGATCTGATCTTAATGATTTCTTTCCTTCTGCTAACTTTGGGGTTTTTTTTTTTTATTCTTTCTCTGATTGCTTTAGGTGTAAGGTTAGGTTGTTTATTTGAGTTGTTTCTTGTTTCCTGAGTTAGGATTATATTGCTATAAACTTCCCTCTTAGAACTGCTTTTTCTGAATTGCATAGGTTTTGGGTTGTTGTGTTTTCACTGTCATTTGTTTAATTTCCTCTTTAATTTCTTCAGTGATCTCTTGGTTATTTAGTAGCGTATTGTTTAGCCTCCATGTGTTTGTATTTTTCACAGATTTTTTTTCCTGTAATTGATATCTGGTCTCATAGCGTTGTGGTCAGAAAAGGTACTTGATATGATTTCAATTTTCTTAAATTTACCAAGGCTTGATTTGTGACCCAAGATATGATCTATCCTGGAGAATGTTCCATGAGCACTTGAGAAGAAAGTATAATCTGCTGTTTTTGGATGTAGTGTCTTATAAATATCAATTAAGTCCATCATGTTTAATGTATCATTTAAAGCTTGTGTTTCCTTATTTATTTTCATTTTGGATGATCTGTCCATTGGTGAGAGTGGGGTGTTAAAGTCCCCTACTATGATTGTGTTACTGTCAATTCCCCTTTTGTGGCTCTTAGCATTTGCCTTATGTATTGAGGTGCTCCTATGTTAGGTGCATAAATATTTATAATTGTTATATCTTCTTCTTGGATTGATCCCTTGATCATTATGTCATGTCCTTCTTTGTCTCTTGTAATAGTCTTTGTTTTAAAGTCTATTTTGTCTTATATGAGAATTGCTACTCCAGCTCTCTTCTGATTTCCATTTGCATGGAATATCTTTTTCCATCCCCTCACCTTCAGTCTGTATGTGTCCCTAGGTCTGAAGTGGGTCTCTTGTAGACAGCATATGTATGGGTCTTGTTTTTGTATCCATTCAGCCAGTCTGTGTCTTTTGGTTGGAGCATTTAATCCATTTACATTTAAGATCATTATCAATATGTATGTTCCCATTACCATTTTCTTAATTGCTTTGCGTTTGTTATTATAAGTCTTTTTCTCCTCTTGTGTTTCTTGCCTAGAGAAGTGCCTTTAGCATTTGTTGTAAAGCTGGTTTGGTGGTGCTGAATTCTCTTAGCTTTCACTTGCCTGTAAAGGTTTTAATTTCTCCATGGAATCTGAATGAGATCCTTTCTGGGTAGAGTAATCTTGGTTGTAGGTTTTTCCCTTTCATCATTTTAAATATGTCCTGCCACTCCCTTCTGACTTGCAGAGTTTCTGCTGAAAGATCAGCTGTTAACCTTATGGGGATTCCCTTGTATGTGAATTGTTCTTTTCCCTTGCTGCTTTTAATACGTTTTCTTTGTATATAATATTTGATAGTTTGATTAATATGTTTCTTGGTGTGTTTCTCCTTGGATTTATCCTGTATGGAACTCTGCGCTTCCTGGACTTGACTATTTCCTTACCCATATTAGGGCAGTTTTCAACTATAATCTCTTCAAATATTTTCTCAGTCCCTTTTTTTTTCTCTTTTCCAGGACCCCTATAATTCGGATGTAGGTGTGTTTAATGTTGTCCCAGAGGTCTCTGAGATAGTCCTCAATTCTTTTCATTTTTTTTTCTTTATTCTGCTCTGCAGTAGTTATTTTCACTATTTTATCTTCCAGGTCACTTATCAGTTCTTCTGACTCAATTATTTTGTTATTGATTCCTTCTAGGGAATTTTTAATTTCATTTATTGTGTTTTTCATCATTGTTTGTTTGCTCTTTAGTTCTTCTAGGTCCTTGTTAAATGTTTCTTGTATTTTCTCCCTTCTATTTCCAAGATTTTGGATCATTTTTACTATTATTACTCTGAATTCTTTTTCAGGTAGACTGCCTATTTCCTCTTCATTTGTTTGGTCTGGTGGGTTTTTACCTTGCTCCTTCATCTGCTATGTATTTCTCTGTCTTCTCATTTTGCTTAACTTACTGTGTTTGGGGTCTCCTTTTCACAAGCTGCAGGTCCGTAGTTCCCGTTGTTTTTGGTGTCTGCTCCCAGTGGGTAAGGTTGGTTCAGTGGGTTGTCTAGGCTTCCTGGTGGAGGGGACTGGGCATGTGTTCTGATGGATGAGGCTGGATCTTGTCTTTCTGGTAGACAGCACCAGGTCCGGTGGTGTGTTTTAGGTGTCTGTGAATTTATTATGATTTTAGGCAGCCTCTCTGCTAATGGGTGTGGTTTTTGTTCCTGTCTTGTTAGTTGTTTGGCGTAGGGTGTGCAGCACTGTAGCTTGCTGGTCGTTGAGTGGAGCTGGGTCTTAGCATTGAGATGGAGATCTCTGAGCGAGCTTTCACCATTTGATATTATGTGGGGCTGGGATGTCTCATGTGGACCAATGTCCTGATGTCGACTCTCCCACATCAGAGGCTCAGGCCTGACACCCGGCCAGAGCAGCAAGACCCTGTCTGCCACATGGCTCAGAAAAGGGAGAAAAAAATGAAAGAAAGAAAAATAAAATAAAATGAAGTTATTAAAATGGAAAGAATTATTAAAAATAAAAAAAATAAAAAGTAATAAAAAATAGAAAGAGAGAAAGAAAGAAGAGAGCAACTAAACCCAAAAATAAATACACCAGTGATAAGAAGTGCTAAAAACTATACTAAAAAAAAAAAAAAACACCGACAGTCAGAACCCTGGGACAAATGGTAAAAGCACAGCTATACAGACAAAATCACACAATGAAGCATACACATACACACTCCCAAAAAGAGGAAAAGGGAAAAAAAAATGTGTATATATACATAAAAGGAAGAGAGCAACCAAATCAGTAAACAATTCTACCAATGATAATAAGCTCTAAATACTAAACTAAGATAAACATAAAACCAAAAGCAAATTAGATGCAGAAAGGGAACCCCAAGTCTACAGTTGCTCCCAAAATCCACTGCCTCAATTTTGGGATGATTTGCTGTCTATTCAGGTATTCCACGGATGCAGGGTACATCAAGTTGACTGTGGAGATTTAATCTGCTGCTCCTGAGGCTGCTGGGAGAGATTTCCCTTTCTCTTCTTTGTTCCCACAGCTCCCGGGGTTCAGCTTTGGATTTGGCCCCACCTCTGCATGTAGGTCGCCTGTCGGTGTCTGTTTCCCACCCAGACAGGATGGGATTAAAGGAGCAGATGATTAGGGGGCTCTGGCTCACTCAGGCCGGGGGAGGGAGGGGTGTGGACTGTGGGGAGAGCCTCCGATGGCAGAGGCCGGCATGCTGTTGCAACAGCCTGACACATGCCATGTGTTCTCCTAGGGATGTTGTCCCTGGATCACAGGACCCTGGCAGTGGCGGGCTGCACAGGTTCTGGGGAGGGGAGGTGTGGATAGTGACCTGTGCTTGCACACAGGCTTCTTGGTGGCGGCAGCAGCAGCCTTAGCATCTCGTGCCCATCTCTGGTGTCCGCACTGATAGCTGCGGCTCGTGCCCGTCTCTGGAGCTCATTTAGGTGGTGCTCAGAATCCCCTCTCCTCGTGCACCTGAAACAGTGGTCTCTTGCCTCTTCAGCAGCTCCAGACTTTTTCCCGGACTCCCTCCCAGCTAGCCGTGGCGCACTAGCCCCCTTCAGGCTGTGTTCACGCAGCCAACCCCAGTCCTGTCCCTGTGATCTGACCTCCGAAGCCCGAGCCTCAGCTCCCAGCCCCCGCCCGCCCCGGCGGGTGAGCAGACAAGCCTCTCGGGCTGGTGAGTGCCAGTCGGCACCAATCCTCTGTGCGGGAATCTCTCCACTTTGCCCTCCGCACCCCTGTTGCTGTGTTCTCCTCCGTGGCTCCGAAGCTTCCCCCCTCCGCCACCCGCAGCCTCCGCCAGTGAAGGGGCTTCGAGTGTGTGGAAACTTTTCCTCCCTCACAGCTCCCTTGCTGAGGTGCAGGTCCCATCCCTAGTCTTTTGTCTCTGTTTTTCCTTTTTTCTTTTACCCTACCCTGGTACGTGGGGAGTTTATTGCCTTTTGGGCAGTCTGAGGTATTCTGCCAGCGTTCAGTAGGTGCTCTGTAGGAGTTGTTCCACACGTAGATGTATTTCTGATATATTTGTGGAGAGGAAGGTGATCTCCATGTCTTACTCCTCCGTCATCTTGAAGGCATCCCCTGACAGTTAATTATTATAGATGTGAAACTGCTAAGTGTCCATGAAGCAATCTCTTTTTATTATCTACATTATAGTGTAAGGAAAAATGTTCATATATAACCTGAGTTTAAGCCAATGACATGCAAGCTTATTACAGTAGAGTCAACAAACTAAAAATTTGCTTCCATATATTATACTTTAATTTTGTTTTGGTTCCATCTGTTTTGTCTCATGATGTATAAATGACTTAATTTTATCTGAAATCTAAGAAAAACTTTTTCAGATTTTTTTTTTATGATCTGAAGAGAGCAGTGGTTTGAATATCTTATTTTGCTTATTAAATTACAAAACTTGCAAAATTAAATCAAATGTCTCACATCTAAATAAATATTTGTGATTTTACTTTATAAACACAATAAATTTTTTAAAATTGTGACTCTTTGTAGGTCACAATAAGATGCAAAAATCTTTGAAATTATTTTGGAAAGTTAAATATAACTTTATTGAAATAAAATGACAGAAATAAAATAAAATAAATTATTTTTCCCAGATCAGGAAATTTTCTAATATAATTTTAATTGGCTTGACATTGAATTCTGCCAATGAAAGTCTTATATTAAATTAAAGAATTTTATTTCTTTCAAATTTTTTCTAAACTTTTGTATATGTGTGTACCAAACATACACAAACATATGCATTTATATATATTTTTTTCCCCTTGGAGAAAATATATTTATTTCCATGATATAGATATTATATATATATATGGAATAGTTGCCCAGTTCTGATCTGAAAATAAATTGAAAAGAGAATGGTGAAAACTTTCAAAAATCTGTAACTAGGCTTTGAACAGCTCTTCCATAGCTGCTCAAGGCAAATAATGCTTGTGTTAATATCTAAGTCAGATGTAACAAAGGAGAAATGCTCAAAATACTATGATGTTGTTACAATTTGTTACAACAAAAGGGAAATTTCACATCTTCTTAGCTTTACGAAAAAAGCCAAATAAAACAAAAATGCTGAAGTTGGACTTAAAAACAAGAACACAGCCCTTCCCTACAATCATATAAGAGAGGCATTATGAGAGCAGGTGTTCAGTGGCTTGCATTTAGCTAAATTTGGTTCAGTCAATGACTCACTGTTGAGAAAAGTTGACTTAGTCAGTTTTAAAAATAGTGGTTTTTGAATACTAGCACCCAGGGTGAAGTTGACCATATAGCACACATTAATGGCATAGTTTTTTATTTAAGTATTTTTTCTATGACTTGCTCAATTATTGCAAAAAGCAGCAAATACATCTCAATTTTACTTATCCACCCTCCTTTATCCACAACTTCTCTAACGTTTTCTGTGCTTATTCAGTTGGCTACAAGACCGTGTGTGTCCGTCTGGCTGCATGATGATAGCAGATTGGTTGTTGTATTCATCACCTTTGTTTTCTCAGTGATTTCAGTGTTTAAGCCACCAGTGATTTCCACTGTCTCCCCATGGTCATGTGTTGGAGTGGTAACCAGAATAGCTGATTTGTATTAACTGCAACAAAGGATGTTTTCTAGAACATGCCTGGTGGCCTTTCAGTTGTTTTATTGGCTGGACTTCGTAATTTTTTTTCTAGCAGAGTGCACAATTTCTCACCATCCCAGACCACTGTACATATAAACAACAGACTGATCTACGGTCATCCGTAGAGCAGCCAAAGTACATCCATGCATTACACCAACTGTTTCACCACCCTTAATTCTAACCCATCTGCCTTTCATTACTTTTGCTCTGAGTCCACACCTACTTGGTTTCTTACTTCTCCTCCCTTTCAGGATGGTTTGATATTCCTCCTCTTCTAAGGTGTTTCTCATTTCTAACCCAGTGATTAGCATTTTAATACCTGTCCCCTTGATGCGTTCATTTCTTGTACAACTCTGCCTCTCAATTTATTAATCTGTTCTCTGAAACATTTCTTTTCTCTTTATTGGGTGTGTGCTCTTCAAGTTCATTAAGTTACTTCCAGAGCCATGAAAATAGACTCTCACTCTTCTTCCAGAGAACATTCTGGAAAAGGGTGTGTCCTTTTTTTTAATAGGAACCACAGCCCACTAGACTGCAATACCAGGGGCTATTTCTCACTGATCTCTTCAGCTTTCCTATGTTAGGCTAATAAGGGAATTCTGCCTGTAAGATCATCTAAATCTACGAATTGTGCTCCTCTTTCCTCTGTAAATATCTACAATTATTTAACAAAAACCAAACTGCCAATTCATAAAATATTCATTAGCAACTTCCACACAGTCCAACATCCTTCAATTCTCTTTCGTAGACCCATATACAGTTATACTAATCATGTTCTTTTTATTAGTTGTTTCCATCAATTCATTCAGGAAAAACCTATATTAAGCATACCCTTTTAGTTGCTATTGCTTTCTGAGCAATTGCATCATGCCAGACATTTTGATAAGTGCTTTATAAAAATAATCATATTTAATTTTCTCAATAGTCCTACAAGATAGGTTGTAGTAGTAGTAGCAGTAGTACTTCCTTTTTCATGATATGAAGACTGAAACTAACGTGATTAAATATTTTGTCCAAAGTTACACTACCAGTAAGGAGACATGCCAAGCCTCCAATTCAAGAGTGTATAATTCTGCAACATTAACCAATAATGTATGTGACCTAAATAATGTATGTGACCTAAATAATATATGTGACCTAAGCCGTATTTTGAAAGTGTAAAAACCTACCTGGAATTGTAAGAATGAATATCAGTACGACTGAAAAAAGGAAAAGGCAGTTCTGCCATTAATCAGGATGGGTAGGAGGCTGGACACAGAAAAGCTAATCCCCAAATTAACAGAAAAATTATTTCCCCGACGTCATGCAGTAAAATGCCGTAACAAGCCTCTCTTTGTATAACTTTTGTTTGCGTACCAGTGATGCTCCCAGGGTTCTCTGTTTTCCTCATCTATTACTGAGGACATCTAATTGCTAAAATGCTGTCATCTCATGACAGCACCCAATCCCTAGTGAATCCTCGTTCTCTTAATCTCACCTAAAACCAGCAGCTAATCCGGAATTAATGCCCTCTTCCCTTAGACACTTTTCAAAATAATTCAGCAGTAACCAAAACCTTTCAAAAGATGCTTCCTTGCTCCCTCTTGTCGTGTGGCATTTCAGAGCTCCTCTGGAGTGCCCTCCTTTGCTGCATCAAGTTAATACATCTGATTTTATCAGACTTCAAATTTGTGCCTGGTGGTCTTTGGCTGATTAAGCTTTTAACAATGCATAGTGAATTAATACGCATAAGTAATTCCCAGAGGAAGAAAAACAAATAGCCATTAAATATTAGAAAGAATGTGCCTCTTTTAATAAAAATACAAATGAAAATGGTATGCCACTCTATCAGTTTGGTAAAGATACTTTAAACTCTTAAAGATTCTGTATTATCAAGAGAAGACAGGTATGTAGTACAAGTACAGGGTAGTAAAGGAGAGGAGGCCTGGCTACTGTCACACAGGCAGGTGGAGTTATACGTTACTTCAGATTCCTTCAGATTTTCTGGAATGAACTTTGGACTTAAAATATTCATTTGTAATCTAACTTTTAATAAGTTATTGGAAAAATAATAAAGGTACAGAAAAAATTTACTAGGATATTCATGGCAGCACTTGCAGAAAACAATGATATAAATGCCCCCAAAGAGACATTTAGTTAAACAAGTGATGGTACATGTATAAAACAGAATTCTGTGCCAACAAAAAGCCTTTTGTAAATTAATATTTAGTGACATAATATACTGCTACATTAAAAAGGTAATTTATTAAGCAATACATACAGGAGATCAAAATTTCATTAAAAATTTTAGATGTATGCATGCATATATGGGTATTTATAGAAAAGATATTAATCAAAATGCTCTTAAAGGCTTGGGTGACAGAATAATAGGTGTCATTCTCTTTCTTGTACTTTGTGCACACATATTCCTTTATAAAACAAAATATGAATATGGTGTGTAATGAATCTGAAATCCATAAACATTGTCATTGTTTCAGGCAAAAGAATGTTAGTAGCCAATATTTTCACTATTTCTTATTGGCTTGCAATTGGCTATAGTTAATAATACTTGTATCATAAGCCTGATACTTCATTCCACAAATCCGATACCCTCGATACATCAGACTACATTTTTTATGTGAAAAGAAGGAAAAAGAATGGAGTAAGTTAACAGACAAAGGTCAGTGAAGTTCAAGCCCTTTAACCCAAAGCTAATCCATAGATTAGAGCAAATACATTCCTTTCCATAGACTTGATTTAAGACCTCAGATGACCAGAGAAATGGGTTAAACATGGTACAAAACATACATTGCTGGAAAACTTCCTCCTGTTTACCCTCTCCACCTACACCCCCACTTCCCCAGGGGAGACCAGACCACCTAGACACAAGTTATCAGTAGAGGCTGACATGAAAGCTAAAGCCCTTTGTGTCTGCCTGTCCTATAACAACAAAGAATAACTGAAGTACCTTTGGTTAAATACAGGTGACTCGCCTCAATTTCTCATGAAAACATCCTTCTTGAGTTACCCCTTCACAAAGAAAGATGGCAGGTGTGGATGGCCTGAAGGTGACCCTGACAACTGAAGATATAGAATTTCTGACTGTCATTTAGCTACAACCCTTTAATGACTGCTAACTCAACCATGGCATTCAACAGTACTGAAGACATTTTAATATATTTCATCTCACTTTTGAGTATTTAATAGTATTAATATTGATTGAAGAATATAGTTATAAAATACTAGATAATAGATAAATAATATTTTTATGTTATTCCCTACCAACCTGTGTCCATGAGCCCATATTACTCACTGGATATGAATAAATATAGCCACGTGCCTATAATTACTACTTCTCCTATGTTAGCACACGAAAGCCACTCAATAAAGTTAATTTTAATGAATTTAGTTAAGTTCATATCTCATGCATGATTTGTCATGGTAAATAATTTGTAATATATTTAATTTGTAGGCATGTCATTCTCAGTTTACAATAAATGCTTTTATTCTCATTATAATATATACATAATTTTATTGTTTAATACATGGAAAATATAGAAAATTATGAGACCAAAACTCTTCCACAATCCCATCAGCCCCTACTTTCCCCAAAATCTGCAATTAACTTTTGAAATATTTTCTCTTTGTATGCAGATTTTACCTAGTTGAGATCAGTGTGAGTGTGTGTATCGGGTTGGCCAAAAAGGTCGTTCAGGTTTTTCGTAAGATGTTATAGAAAAACCCGAACCAGTTTTTGGCCAACCCAATATGTATCCTTAATATATTTGTTGTCCCAGTTTTTCATTATAACATTATAACATAATTCTATGTAGGACACGAAAGTGTCTTAAGAAGTCATTATGATTCATATGTACCCACTTAATTGATACATCTAGAGATAGTAACAAATTCTATTGAATTGTTAGAGCTACCCATTCCTCTTCCAGCAGAAGAGCCTCTAACAGCTCTTGGACCTCGAATATTTTATAAATTGTGTATAAAATGTGTATTTGGATCTCTCTCATGATATAGCCATGATTAAAAGGTATCTACATCAATGATTCCCTTTTTCTCACTGTACCTTCACAGCTGGAGGGAGCTTATAACTGTAGCCTCCTCTCTTTTTCCCCCATAAATCTGACTTTAAAGTGCTCCATTTTCATTTGACAATAGTAGGTGTATATTTCACAGATGTCATAGTGGAATTACAAAGCTAAACTCAGAAGTATTCTGTTTTTAACATGCAGCTTCCTTTTGTAATTCATTTTTTTAATTTTGAAAATGTCACAACTTATATACATATGGGAAAATATTTGTTATGATTTCTCCCTCTGTTGAAATTCAACAACTTATATTGTTACAGATTGGAATAATATGGCAGGAACGGATGGCATAAATCTGAGTCTATTAGTTTTGCTAACAACTCAACCTGATTGCCAAGTCTTCAGAGCTGGTAATACTGATGATGAGGAAACCAAACACTCCACAATGCAGATCTCTCATCTGAGGGTGAACAGGTAAGAAGCAAAAATACTACATTATACTTTAACTTAAAATTCATTCATCATCTATATGATAGACTCTAGGTTACAGTTCCCTTGACCTTGAGGACCTCACTGTTGAATGGGCATGTCAGATATGTCAAGAAATGACTGTAATGCAATAGTAAGTCATATAAGGGTTTTTCAAAGAGTATAATGGAAGCAGGTGTAAACTCCTTCCCTTAAGATTAGTAATCTCAGATGACACATAACAGAAGGAAGACGTTTAGTGATTTGAGGGCCTATCTGTTCATCTCTGAGATCCTTGACCAATCTTCAGGCAAAGTTGTTTTCTTTTCTTCTCTCTGTTTTGACCCACCAGCTGTCCCTTCAGCTAATCTTATAAGAACATTAGGGGGAGAGTGGAGTTTGAAGAGGGGGAGAGTGGAGATCAGAAAAAAATGCACACATTCTCTAAACCATCCTCTCTTTCAAAAAAGACAGGTACTTGGACATTTCAACAGGATATAACAAAATCTATACACTAACAATTTGTCATCTGAGAAAGGCATTTCAGTTCAAGTGCATTTGCTGCTAAGAATTCATTCAGAAAGCAAAAATGTAAACCAGTATTTCTTGGGTAATGTTGTATTTTCAGTGAAAATGTGATATGCATACGTTTTTTATCCCCCCCCAAAAAAGTCATTATGACTTTTCAACCTAAAATGAACGGAGACTTTACTCTTTAGAGACAAAAATAAACAACAGATTAAACGAGGGAAAAAGAAAGAAAGGAAAGGAAATCATACTCCTTTGGGAGAAAAGATATTAAGAATCGTAGTTGTTTTTCTTTCCATTCTATGTCAGTTCAAGCATATCCAACCAGAGATTAAAGATCTATCCTGACAATATATTCAGAAGGAGATAATGAAGCAAAGAACTGAGAGGTACAACTTTGAATTACATTATCGAGTCTATTTATGAATTTTACTTACTACTTCTGCAGTTCCAATATTTCTACTGAGTTCTTTATTTACATGGAAACTTTTTCATATAATAGAGCTTCATATAGAATAAATACAGAAGAATAATATAGAAGAAATAAACATATAAAATCATAAATAATCTCAGTAGTTGGAAGTGTCATGGAGAAAATAAATCGGGATAATATGATAGGAAGTGATTTAGGCTTTATTGAAAGTTTCTCTGTGGCAGTGACATAAAATTTGAGCCTTAAATGAGAGAGAAATATTCATGTGACTAGAAAGAGTTTTTCATGCAGAGACAGCTAATTCAGAGGACCTGAGGAAAGTCCTTGCAAGTCATTCATAGCCTGATTTGGAATAGCATAACCTGATTTACATTTTTTAAAAAGATCACTGTCTACTCTCTAGGAAACTGATTATCAAAGGACAACAGCTGAAGATGTGAGATCAGGAAAAGCCCTGTTGCATTGGTCAACATGAAAAGTGAGGGTGGTGTAAACCAAAGTGTTGATAGTAGAGGTGGAGAGAAGCAATAGTTGTCAGGGCATATTTGGAGAATTACTAGAAAGTAGAGTTGTTCAGAAACACAAATGCATTGTTTATGGGGTCAAAGGAGTAGAGGAATCAAGCATAATCTGTTATTTGGAGACTTGAACACTAGACAGAATCTGGTGTAATTTGCTGAGATGGGAAATTCTGGGGAAGAAACAGGTAAGAAGAGATGGGGGAGAGGATTAGTTAAGGGTAATCAAGAATTCTGTTGCAAACGTGTTAAATTTGAAATGCCTATACAATACTCAAGTAGAGATGCTATGTAGGGGGTTATATATACATTTTGTGACCTAAGGGAAAAGCTACACTGAGCATAAAATTTTGAGTATCATAAGCATAAAGATGAATTTTAAAGCCAGAGCTTGAAGAATATCACTTTGTATCGCTTTGAGAGAGAATGTGTGGATAGAAGAGAAAAGGCCCTGGGATTCTCCAAAAGGTAAAAGCTGAGAAGAATGAAAAGATTCAGGAAATGAGCCTGAGGAAGACTAGCACACAGGGTAGGAGGAAGACAGACACTCATGCCATGGGAGCCTAGCAAAGTGTTTCAAAGTGAAGGAGAGCAGTTTATACACACCGGCAATGTTGCCCAGAGAATGAGTAAGATGAAGACAGAGAAGTGACCAATAAAATTGGTAACGTGGAGATCATTGGTTACCTGGAGAAGGGCAGCTTCAGAGGTACAGTAGAGAAGGAAGCTGGGTGAGAGGGAACAGAGGTATGACTGGAAGGTGAAGAAGTAGTGAAAGAAATGAGAGACGAAGATAGTAAAGGAAGAATAGGGACGACTATTTTTAAGTTTGTAATGAGTTTGTGATGATTAACGGAAAAATTGTTTGCAACAGTGAGGTGAATGTGAGATAAAAGGGAGGTTTGTGTTTTATTATGTTGGACCACTTTTTGCACATCGATAGGAATGATTCACAGAAAGGAGTTAAGGAGAAATAAGATGCAGGTGGTGGTGGCAGGAACTACAAGAGCCAAGCCCTTAAAAAAGTTACAGGGAATGAGATGCAAGAGAAAACAGAGAGAATAGGTCTTCAATACAACCTATGATTTTTAATTGATAAGAATAAAGAAATAGAATACAGATATAGATACAAGTACGTTAGGGGATTTGGAGGCAAGATGAGGGAATTCCAGTCTAAATGGTCAATGACAGTGAAGGAATAGGTGTGACTATTTGCTCTGTGTGTGTGTGTCTGTGTATGTGTGTGTGTTTAGGTATAAAGAGCGGAAGTTTGATGAGAAAGAAAGTAAGAGAATAGTAAATTAGTTATCTTGAGATTAGAGCAAATATAGGGTGGAAGAATCTCATTAAACCTCAGATTTAATTTTACAAATTGATTTAAATATAGGACTTATGAAGATAAAACAGGATCAAGTATGTAAAGTCCTTGGATACAGTGTCTGAGATAAAATAGAAGCTCTAAAATGATAACTTTATTACCCATACATTTTGTAGCCCTGGCCTTTTGATTAATTATTAGAAAAAAATAATTAGAGAAAATTAACAAAAATGGGAAGAAAGGGTAAATGAATATTTCTCTAAGTTCTTTTTTTTAATTATTGAGGTATAATTAACATACAAAAAGCTTTACGTTTAAAGCATACACTTTGATAAATTATATATATGTATGTATGTATATACACACACACACATACACATATATATATATAAAATCTGTAAAACCATTACCACAATCAGTCAAGGTAGTGAACATAAGTATCATCATCAAAATATTCTCTGTGCCCCTTTGTAAACTATCCCACCTGCTCCTCTCTGCCCCCATCTCAAGGGAACCATGGATTCTATCAATAAAATTACTAGAATTTAATATAATTGGAATCATATACTAGGCATTCTCTTTTAATCTGGCTTCTTTCACTCAGTGTAATTACTTGAGATTTTTTTATGTTGTATGGATTGATAGTTTCTTCTTTTATTGCTGAGGAGTATATCACGGTTTTTCCATTCACCTGAAATGATCTCACCTGAGATTGAGTTGTTTCCAGTTTGGGGCTGTTATAAAGAAAGTTTTTATGAACATCTGCCTACAAGACTTCATATGAGCATATGCTTTCATTTCTTTTGGGTCAATACTTAAGACTAAAATAGCTGGGTCCTATGGTAGGTGTATGTTTAACTTTTTAAGAAACTGTTGAACTGTTTTCCAAAGGGTTTGTACCATTTTACATTTTCGCCAGCAGTGTTTGAGAGTTCCTGTCGTTCTACATCCTCACCAGTATTTGGAATACTCAGTAGTTTTCATATTAGACATTCCAATAGGTGTGAAATGGTTTCCACTTGTGATTTTAATATTACGTCCCCAGTAACTAATAATGTCGAGCATTTTTTCATGTTTATTTGTCATCAATGTATCTTCTTTGGTAAAGTTCAAATATTTTCCTCATTAAAAAAAATTGGGTTGTTTGTTTTCTTATTGTTGATTTCTGAGAGTTCTTTACATGTTCTAGATACAACTCCTTCATCATATGTGATCTGCATGTATTTATCCCCGTCTGTGGCTTGTCTTTTCATTGTCTTCAGTGTCTTTTGAAGAGCAGAAATTCTTAAATTTGATGAAGTTCAATTTATCTTTCTTTTCTTTTTTTTTTATTTTTTTTTTTGCGGTATGCGGGCCTCTCACTGTTGTGGCCTCTCCTGTTGTGGAGCACGGGCTCCAGATGCGCAGGCTCAGCGGCCATGGCTCACGGGCCTAGCCGCTCCGTGGCATGTGGGATCTTCCCGGACCGGGGCACGAACCCGCGTCCCCTGCATCGGCAGGCGGACTCTCAACCACTGTGCCACCAGGGAAGCCCTATCTTTCTTTTCTTTTATGGATCATACTTTGGCATGGAATCTAAAAAATAATTTCCCTAATTCCAGTTCATAAAACTTCTATCCTGGGCCTCCCTGGTGGTGCAGTGGTTGGGAGTCTGCCTGCCAGTGCAGGGGACACGGCTTTGAGCCCTGGTCTGGGAGGATCCCACATGCTGCGGAGCGACTAAGCCCTTGCACCACAGCTGCTGAGCCTGTGAGCCACAACTGCTGAGGCCCGCGTGCCTGGAGCCCGTGCTCTGCGGCGGGGGAGGCCACCACAATGAGGGGCCCACACCCCGCGGCAGGGAGTGCCCCCCACTTGCTGCAGCTGGAGGGGGCCCACGAGCAGCAGCGGCGACCCAACGCAGCCAAAAATAAATAAATAAAATAAATAAGTTTATTAAAAAAGTATAAAAATTATTTTTAAAAAGTTCTATCCTATATTTTTTCTAGAAGTTTTATAATTTGGGAATCCCCTCTCATATTTATTGAATCAAGAAATGCAAGTCACATCGATATAATTTAAATATTTAGCAGTGGAAATCACAACAATAGTACATTGAATCAGCCCAATGGGCCATATTGAAAGGTTACTTCAGCTTCTGTTCCCCACTTGGAAGCTTGTCCAAACCCGATCAGTTAAATCCAACATCTTCTTCTGCTATGGGACAGGGTAGAATGATGACTTCGGCTTGTATCCAAGAAAGGAGCTGCTCTTTTCCCAAAAGTTCTGCAGCACAACTGGACAGTTGCCTATGGTCTTCACTTCTCTTGGGGACAGGCAGATGTCGGTCCCACCCCTCATCATCATCTTCTTTAAAACGATTGTGTTTGGGACAGCAGGGGAGGGAGGAATGACGTGGTGCAGAGTGAGCAGCTCCATAGCAGTCAGCAAGGCACATGTACTTTTGGATTCCTGTGGTGCAGCTCAACCAACTAACAGCATAATATTTTCACTCCACCCAGAGGTCTATATGGAAGAACAAAGGTCTTATGGCAGATGCCACTTACTTCAGCTTTGGGAACCTCTCGATTCTGCAGCCGCAGCCAGATGGCATTCAGTCTGGGGCTGAAGGTTTTGCTCCTTTGCCTGAGTCGATTTGATTTGCAGTGAGACAGCATTATAAAGGAGTTCAGTTTAATACCTGACTTCTACTACTCGATTCTCATGATAACATCTTAAGTTTTCACATGATTTTATCATAAGACCTAAAAGAGTTTTCCAGGTGGTAGAGAGAACAAGAATTTATCTAGATTCCTTTGAGTCAGTTTCTCCTTCTCCAGGGGATCACTCTCGTGAGCAAACCTGATCTATAATGACGACTCAAAACATTACTCAATGCCGCATCCATGGCTCCCTGTGGAACTTCTTGTGTATTAGGGATATCTCCCCAAGAGGGCCAAAGTGCCCATAGAGCAGCCAGAATCCACTGGGAAAAACAACTCGAAGGCTTTCACTGTCATCCTTGAATGAATCTAAAGTTAGCACACAGACTGCAGAACAGGCTGAACCATAAAATGATGTATTTGTTGTCATTCTTTAACAAACATTTATGAACATCACCCCCTCATCTCCCAATGGAACCAGCCAAGCTGTTAACCTTTTGCCTGTTTGAACCATACTGATGACTAATTTCCCTCCTTTTATCCTAAGTATAGCTGCCCATCTCTGTATCTCTTATCTGAAAAGGGCTAAACCTTCTGTCTACTCAGAATGAATCTGAATACCAGTTACAATGTGTACACCTGAGGTTGACTGTCAAGTTAACAAAGAAGTCACTTGGAGGAGAATTAGGGCACCATTTGGTCAGTGGTTTTTTAATCTAATTCCTGGTACTCAGTTTTCAACCACATCCTCAATCGCCCCCTCATTTAGCAGACATTAACATGGAGGAGCATTTATTGCCTAATACGCATGTGGTTTGCTCAATACATTTGTTATTGATTCTATGGTCTTTCCTTAAATCTTGATAACTGGCATATGAAGCTGTCAAATTTCCTTTTTTGGAAAACCATGTCTTTGTCAACATCCCAGCCTTATCACAAAGTTGTCAAGAACTGTGAGGGGTCTGAGATTTTTATCCAACTTACAAGCTCACATGTTAGCCTGCTATTTTTCATAGATATTGTTAGAAAGCATGAGATTCATGGGTCAGAGACAAAGGACAATTTATTGCTTATACCAATAGCAGCATCCAGACTAACAGCATTTTTGTGCCAGTCCCTGAGCCTCGATCGTCACAAGGTGATGTGAAGAGTGAGAGGTAACAGCTTCACGTGCTGTGCATTGCGTTATAGCAGAGGAACCCTGAGCTTAGGGAGTCCAAATCTTTGATAATGAGCATTAAACATGACTGCTCTTTGCTCCGGAGGGAGACAAAGCTGTTCACTATATGAACATTTTTGAAAAAATAGTCCATAATAAAAGGGAATTAATACCTTGCTTATGAAATGTGAGAGACCCATTAAGAATTGTTTCCAAACAGTAAAGTGTTTTTTTACCTTGATTTCTTTTTATCACTGGTTTTAAACAATTTGATCGTGATGTGCCTTGTAGTAATTTTCTTCATATCTCTTGTACTTGGATTTTGTTCAGTTTCTTGATCTATGAGTTTATAGTTTTTATTGAATTCGAAAACTATTTAGTTGTTATTTATTCAACTCTTTTTTGCTGTCTCCCCTACGTTCTCTTATCATTTGGAGACTCCAGTTCCATATATATTTGGCCCTTTGAAATTGTCTCAACGCTCACAGATGTTTTGCTTGTGTATTTGTTCTTTTTAGTCTTTTTTATCTCTGTGTCTCTTTTTGGATAGCTTTTATTACATCTTCAGATTCATGAGTTGTTTTTTCTGTAATGTCTAATTAAATGTTAATCCCAAATAGCGTATTTTTTATCTCCAACATTGAACTTTTCATCTCTAGAAGTTTTACTGAAGTTTTTGAAATACATATCTTCTATGTCTCTGTAACATTATCAATCTTTCCTCTGTTTGCTTTCACACATAGTATATACCTTTAATGACTTTTCAATGTCCTTGCTGCTAATTCTCATATCTATGTCAGTTCTAGATTGATTTTAATTAATTAATTTGCAATTGAATTTTTTTAAAAAAATTAAGGCTATGTTTTAGAGCAGTTTAAGGTTCACAGCATAATTGAGGGGAAGGTACAGAGATTTCCCATGTATCTCCAGCTCTCACACATGCATAGCCTCCCCCATTATCAATACCCTCTACCAAAGTGCCATATTTGTTATAACTGATGAACCTAATATTGATACATCGTAATCACTCAAAGTCCATGGTTTTCCTTATGGTTCATTCCTAGAGTTGTACATTCTGTGGGTTTGTACAAATGTATAATGGCATGTATCCACCATTATGATATCATACAGAGTATGTCACTATCCTAAAAATCCTTTGTGCTCTGCCTGTTCATCCCACCTCTGGCCCCTGCCCCTGTAAATCACTGATCTATTTGTTGTCTCCATAGTTTTAACTTATCCAGAGTGTCATATAGTTAGAATTATACAATATGTTGATTGGCTTATTTCATTTAGTAATAGGCGTTTAAGATTTCTCCATGTGTTTCTATGGCTCATTTAATTTTAGCACTGAGTAATATTCCATTGTCTGGATATTCCATAGCTTATGTACCCATTCATCTGCTGAAGGATATCTCGGTTGCTTTCAAGTTTTGGCAATTACAAATAAAGTTGCCGTAAATATCCATATTTAGGTTTCTGTGTTAACAAAATTTTTGAGTTCATATGGGTAAATACTAAGTAGCATGACTGCTGGATCCTATGGTAAGTGTATGTTTAGTTTTGTAAGTAACCATCAAGTTACCTTCCAAAGTGATTGTACCATTTTGCATTCCCACCAGGAATGAATAAGCATTCCTATTGCTCCACATTCTTATCAGCATTTAGTATCCTCAGTGTTCTGGATTTTGGCCATTCTTTGTAGTGCTTTCTTGTTTTAATTTGCATTTCCCTGATGACATATGATGTGGAGAGTCTCCATTCGTATACTTATCTGCCATCTACAGATCTTCTTCTATGAGATATCTGTTAATGTCTGTTCCATTTTTTAATCATGTTATTTATTTTCTTACTGTTTTTAAGAGTTCTTTGTACCTTTTGGATTGACAATCCTTTATCAGATGTGCTTTTTGCAAATATTTTTTCTCAGTCTGTGGCTGCTTCTTCTCATTCTCTTGACTTTGTCTTTCACATGGCAGAAATTTTTAATTTTAATAAAGTCCAGCTTATCAGTTATTTCTTTCATGGGTCGTGTCTCTGGTGCCTAAGAATTATAACTGCCTTCGCCTTCAGACTTATAGCTTCATCGCCTCAAATCAGGGAGACCGTGGACTTTGCCTGGATGCTTTCTTACTCTGGTATAGCCTGGAAACTGTCTCCAGAGAGTTAGCTAAGGAAATTGTGGGGTTCACCTTATTTGTTTCTCATCTCTCAGGGATCAGTGGATTTCAGTGCTTTATGTCCAATATCTTCAAAATTATTGCTTCATAGATTTGGGGGGGCGGTTTTTCAGTGGAAGGGTAAATCTGGCTTCTATTAATCCATTTTGATCATAACTGATGTCAGTTTTGATCTTTAATATGAATAAGATGTTTCTCTTCATATTAACTCATATTTGGGTTCTATTAGCATTAAAATGCAATTTCTTGTGGCTAGGAGCCAAACATTTCTTTGAATCTACTTTCTCATATATATGTATATATGACATATAGAGAATACATATAGAATACATGTAAGAGATTGGAACTCTGGCATCTTGGAGAAAGAAGTTATTGAGAGCACCTATTCCACTCCCCACGTTTGGAAAACTGAGACTGGAATAATTAAGGAAGTTAGCCTAGGAAGTTAGCCTATGGCTACCTAATTGATGGTAGTATGAAACTAGAACCTGTATCCTGCAACTACAGGTATACTGTATTTCATTACTTAAATCCTATAAGAAATGTTTTAGAAGTGAATTTCCTGGAATTCCAGCCCCATTCATGGCCAGGCATGTCTCCATCCTGTGGTTTCTTGATTTCATCCCTCTAGCTGTATGTGCACTTGCCATCTGTCAACTACTTGAGACTTCAGTGAATTGACTAACATGTGTTTACAGAACACAGAAGCACAAATCACTATTAATAAGTCAAAGTTTGAATGTTAATACCTGCCAGTCAGTGCTATTGTGAGATTTAATTACGGTTTGTAAAACAATTTGTCATCGGCAGCTGAAAATCAATTGAGAAAGTTAGTGTTACAGTGATTACAGGGGAACCTCATAAATACAGCCATATCCTTAAAACATAAATCGCAATTGTATCCATTTAAAAACATACAATTAATGTCTCACTGGTATATTATGGCAGCATTTGAGCTCTCATTTAAGTATTTTAAATAATTGAGCATTAGATAACGATAAAAGCAAAATAGCAGTTTCATGGTGATGCTGATACCAACAAGGTCTTAACTCAGGGCACGCTCCTTATGAAAGCGTGCCTTTCTTCGTCTTCTCAGCGTTTACCAGTAAAATGTTCTTAATAACTAATGTAAATCCCACCGTCCATAATACTAAATTGCTATCACACAGATTCTACCATTCTTAGGGGAAGCTAACGTTATCCACTTCTACTGGTGTCTGTTAAAGTGTCCTGGCTTTCCAGACCCTGTGAGATTTGCCAGTCATTTGTAGATCATAACTTTTTACAATGCCAAACTTGGCTGTCTCTGCATTGACATTGGGGATATTTGTTGAGATGGTGTGGAAAATATGTTAGAGAAAGAGAGATAATGAAGCCATCTATTAAGCCAGATGATGAATTTTAAGTCATTGAACCATTCTTTTGTTTCAAGAACAACAGTTTCAGGATCACTCTAAATGTATGGCAACTCAGCAAGATGTTATATGGAGTTGTCTTGAAACCTCTGGGCTTCAAGCAGATATAAAATGAGGTCCTTTACAAATGTAAAGGCTGGGAAAATAAGAAATTATTATTGGCTCTTTAAAAAAAAGAAATATATTATGTTCATGATATGATGCTTAAAATTAACCTTGTAATGCAGAGGTTTAAAAAAATTATAAAATTTCTAATCATAATTGCATAACTTTGTTAGCTGCAAAACTATTCATATAACTAAAGTTTATGATGCTGATTTTCTTTTTTCATTTCCTCTTCTCTGATCTTTGATAATATTTCTTCCTTAGAGAATGAATATCAAAAATAAAATACAAGGTTTTTACCCAGTGTAGGAACTGGGTTCTTCACAGATTATTTTTCTCATCACTTGGGGGTATGTTCTCACCTCTTCATCTTTACTTCTATTTAAGTTTGCTTTTTCATTTCTTTTTCTTTTTTTTCTTTTTTTTTTTTTTTTTTTTTTGCTGCATTGGGTCTTTGTTGCTGTGCACAGGCTTTGTCTAGTTGCGGCGAGTGGGGGCTACTCTTCGTTGTGGTGCATGGGCTTCTCATTGCGGTGGCTTCTCTTGTTGCAGAGCCCGGGCTCTAGGTGTGTGGGCTTCAGTAGTTGTGGCATGCAGGCTCAGTAGTTGTGGCTCACGCGCTCTAGGCTCGCTGGCTTCTGTAGTTGTGGCACATGGGCTTAGTTGCTCTGTGACATGTGGAGTCTTCCTGGACCAGGGATCGAACCCATGTCTCCTGCATTGGCAGGCAGATTCTTAACCACTGTGTCATCAGGGAAGTTCTCTTTTTCATTTCTATTTGCACTACTTCTCTCTCAAAAATGGCATGGAATGAGATCTCACTGTCATAATTTTCTGGAAGGTAAAAAAATAATAGGAAATTCCGTATCAATTAATTAAATAGAACATTGCTTTTTGTATTTTAATTATAACAATGATATAGTAGTTTTCAAGCATTGTGTAAAATGTACCTTGTAGCTGCCAAAAAAGCTAAAAAAATATGAAGCTGTCTTAACAGAATAGAAATACAATGTCTTAAAAAATAGGAGTTCCTTTTCCCTATGCGAGTCATACCTCGGAGCACTGTATTCGGTTCTGAAAGTTACACTTAGATAAAATTGACAAGTTGGAATGAAGTCAGAAGATAGTAACCAGTCTGTGATGGCATTAAAACTAGACCACATAAACAGTAGTTGGAGTCAGGGGATGGGGGTGTGTGTGCACAATTTAAGAGTCACCTTTGTACGTCTGAAGCACTTTCATTAGAATTTGATCTATGTATATGATTCTTCATGTCAGCAGTAGGGGAAAATGTAAAAGCGACAGGAAGGCAGAGTCTGCTCAACAAGAAGGGAAATATTTTCAAAATGATCAGACTACTGAAACTGGAAATCAGTATTCCAACAGTGCACGTGTCCTGAGATGTGAGGAACATGCTATCAATAAGGTTCAAGGTTCTACTCAAGAATTTTACTAGATGATTTCTCAATCATTTCCAACTATAAGTAAGTCTATGACTTTTATTTGTCTTAAACATCGTTGGTATTTTCCCAAATAGAGACTCATCTGACCTAGTAAAATTTCCAGATTAGCCAAAAATTAGGTTTGGTAGAGGAGAAATATCTACAATATTGATTCCAAACTTGGGAGGTTGTCATGGATCTGCCATGCACTGTTCCCAGCTATCAACCTCTTTGAAAATTGCCTTTAATAAAAGAGATATACATTGTCCAGGATCATGCTGCCCCATCACCCAAAAAACCTGTGACTAAATTGGGGTTGCAAATACCCAGCCCTCTTGCCTCACCTCAGGACAACCCTAAAATGTCATTCCAGCTTCAGATTTCCTTGCAAAGTGAACTAAAGTTGTATTTTGGCTGTGCTGTAACCCACATCCACAAGTTGCCAGAACTTCTTTCTTGCCTTTACCCTAAAAGTATTGATCCTTAGTGCACTTCCTAATGAAAATTCCTGCAAGCTATTCTCCATCTCAGAGTCTGCTTTCTGGAGAGATTTGAGAAGAAAGAAGCTACAATTAAATTTTAGAGCTATCTACTCTCCTGGTAATAAGGACCCCTATTGATGGTGGTGGGTGAATTTATAGTACAAGGTAGCTATGCAACTATAAAACATACAATGAGGACATCTAGGATTGATGCACTTGAAAATCTTGGCTCCCTAAATCCAGTGAATCCTGTGAGCCTGACAAGGTGTATTACTCTTTCTGTTTAAGGTCAGTGTTTCACCCTTTACAGAAAACATTTGGCTGTCCCCAGAAGATAACTCTTGCCCTCTCAAGAACTTCCTTAATTTTCCTTCCCGACCTTTAGACCAACAAGTAGATCAAATCACCATGTAACAAGTCCAGAGATGTCCTGGGCTTCCTGAGAGAGGAAAGAGATAATACCATGAAAGAACCATAGGACTTAGAATATATTTAATGGCAGAATTCAGGAGGAAATAGATAGAGGTAGATTTTGCAGTGTTGGATATTGGATGTTGGTTCTGCATCCAAAAGAACATCTCATTGGTCCACTATATTGATGGCATTATACTAATCAGACAAGATAAACAACAAATAGCAAGTACGTTGGAGTCCTTGGAAAGACCCATGAACTTCAGGGGGTGAGATATAAACTATAAAAAGTTAAGATAATTTTATTACGATTAATAAAATTTTTAGGGATCCAGTAGTTTGTGGCATTCCAAGAAATACCTTCCAAAATAAAGACCAATTAATGCATCTCATACCTCCTACCACAAAGGAGGAAGTTCCATGTCTGGTGGGTCATATCTGGAGAGTCTTAGCCATTATGCAGAGTGATATGAAAAGCTGCAAAATTTGAGAAACACAGAGCAGGAAAAGGCTTTGTAGCAGGTCTAGATTTCCAGATTTTGGTATAAGGGGCCCTAATGTTTGGATCATTTAATCTGACCCTATGGTGTTAAGTATATCTGTGATAAGAAAAGATGCTATGTAAGGTTCATGTAAAGCTTAGTGAGAAAATTATAATGAAGTCCCCTGGGGTTCTGGAGTGAGGCTATACCAACTGCAAAGACTTAAACATCTTTTAAATAATAGTTCCTGGTGTGATACTAGCCATGCTAGAGATTCATTATAAGATACCAAATGACATATAGCCAGAAATGCCCTACCAAATCTGGATTCTGTCAAACACACTATTTGAGGGCTTATGGCAAAGGCAAGGATAGAAACAGGGAGTCCAGTTAGGAAGCAATTATAACTCATGGAGGTGGAACTGGTGGTGGTGAGCAGTGCTCAGATTCTGGATCTATCTTGAAGATAGAGTTGACACCATTTGTTGTTGGATTGGACATGGAGTGTGATGGAAAACAGAGGGACCAGGAATGACTAGAGACTTGGAGCCTGAGAAAAAGGGGGAAAATGGTTGGCCACTGAGATGTCAAAGATTATGAAAGCAGGTTTTCAAAAGACCAGGGCCAGGGCAGGGTGAAGTTATTCAAAGCTCAGTTTTGGACATGTTAAGTTTGAGATACATCTTAGACATTCAAGTAGAGATGTCAAATAGGCAGTTAACATACAAGTCTAGATTCCAGGGGAGAGGTCCAAGCTGGAGAAATACATTTGGGAATTATTAGCATATAGATGATATTTAAAGCCATGAGTCTATATGAGATCATTAAAGGAGGATATGTAGATGGAAAAGAGGGTCAGTGACTGAATGCTGGAACACTCTTACATTTGGAAGTCAGGGAGATGAGGGAGAGCCAGCAATAGAACTAAGATAACATAGGCAGAGATAAAAGGAATACAACCAGGCAAATGTTTTCTCTTGAAATCAAAGGAAGGAAAGTGTTTTGAAGAGAGTGATGAACACCGTGCCGTACATAGCTACTAACTAAGAGGACCCTATCTCATTGTTCTGTTTCTTCAAATCTGCTTTACTTCGGTATTTTCTGCTTCCACTCTTTCTAATTAGGTCCCAGTATTTCCCTCTTTCCATCAGTCCCTGTGTCTTTGTTCACTCTTTCCTCATAACAATAACTCTTCAAATAACAGTAACGAGTTCTTGGCAACTCACACCCTATGAGGTAGAAAAGACATTTTTCTAGTTTATAAACATAAGCATAATTGCTGACACAACTTGGACTCTGACCTTGTATGTCCTCCAAAGAATTCACAGTTCTTTTTAGACATTACCTCATTAGTCCCAAGATAAACTATAAGTACGTAAACTATAAGACATTAAAATTTATTTGGAAGCACATGTGAAGAATTGCCTAAAATAGTCCATGCAGAACATTTAAATTAAATAAAATAAATTTATCTGTAGATAAGGTCTTATTTTTCTCATAAGTTCTTATAAGTAAATATTCATGGAATCACATAGAATGGAGCATTGAAATACAAGTTCAGATAACACAACAAGAAAAAGATCCAAAATGTGCCTGATTTAAATAGGTGGTGGTCCAGTGGTTGGGACTTCGTCCCTGGTGGTCCAGTGGTTGGGACTTCGCCTTCCAATGCAGGAGGTGCGGGTTTGATCCCTGGTCAGGGAACTAAGATTCCACATGCTTCGAGGCCAAAGAACCAAAACGTAAAAGAGAAGTAATATTGTAACAAATTCAATAAAGACTTTAAAAATGTTCCACATCAAAAAAAAATTTAAATAGACACAATATCATATCGTTTACATAATTATCAACTTCATCATCATCATCACCATTATATGAGAAACTTTTATCAGTGTCAGCACTGTGCTAGCACTTTAAATTATTATTTTAATTGTCATAGCCACTCTATAAGTACTAGAGTTATCTATCTTAAGATGAAGAGCTGTAGGCTTAGAGACTTTAAGAAAGTTGCCCGAGGTCACACAGATGAAAGTGATGGGCATAAAATGTGTGACTATAAAATATAATAATAATAATAATGGTGATACTTAAATCTTGGTTTTAAAGCAATAACTAAGATTATTGCCAACAGTATCATGGAAGCTGAATGAGAAACCTAGAGGATAGCTTAAGCATAGGGAATAGGAAACAGAACCCAACAAATTAACAAAATTAAAAGTTGGTTCTTTTTAAGAAAACTATAAAATTGATAAATGTCTAGCAAGACTAAGCAAGGTAATAAATTAGATAAAATATCTATATTTCTATTTTATCTATCTATCTAAACTAATATAAATTTAAAAAGGAAAATTGGCCCAGGGTAGGAAAATTAAAGACCAATTTCAGTTGTTAAAATAGATGCAAAAATTCTACCAAAATAAAGATAAAATTAGTAAAATAAGTGATTAATTATTCATATTTGAATTAATGCCTTGAATTCATGGTGCTTGAGTCATTTTCACCCTGTTTTCATATTACTCAAAACAGTCTTCTTGCCTGTTTCTTATTTCTAAGTAATATTTTGCTTTTGTTTTGTTTGGTTGGTTATTCCTTTGTTGAAAGCAGTTCACAGACAGTATTTTTTACATCAATGGCAAACCACAGAATGATGTTGAGCAAGAGAGTGACTTGACCACATTTGAGCTTTACCAGGGTTATGCTGTCCTTGGTATGTACTGGGTATGTAGGATGTATTACACTAGAAGAAAACATAGAGGGAACCAGCTGGAATGCTCTTACTATATACATGGATGGCTATAGTGTATGTGATTAAGCTGAAATAAGGTGAACTTTAGACTTAACTCTTTAGTTAAGATTAAATCTCTCCTCTATAGTACAGATGTTTAAGGACCTATAAAAATAAATGTAATGCCCTAAATTAGAGAAATTGATTAAGCCAATAGTATTAATATTTTGTGTTATAGAGCAATATTAATTGTGCTTAAAATTATTAGATATAATTACTAGGTGAGCACAGATACACAAGTACAAAATAAAGACTGAAGATTTTTTCTATATGATAATAACTAGTTGTAAGATATTGTTAAAAGATACACTAAAAAAAATTTTTTACATCTATATGAATATTAGAAAGATATAAGAAAATATTAAATTTAAAATAATAAAACTAGGGTTTTTAATAAAATAAAATTTAAAAGAAAGTACAAACCTTATGTAAATTAAAGGACACAATTTTATTCAAGGACATAAAAATATTTTAATAAGCAGAGACAAGCAAAGATTTTTGATACAAAATTTTCCTTAAGAATGGGATGTTTGATACTTTATGCATATTTGTTCTATCATATCTCAGTATTGTTTCAAATTGTTCCTGCAGGGAAATCTTTGCTCTTTATTTGAAGGAAACATTAACAATAAAATTGTGATGGAAAATCCTGAAAAAAAAAAAAAAAGAACGGGATGTTTGTGTTGGTAGCAGCAGAAACAACTGAACTTTTTATGTAAAAAAGTCATTTAGTTTTTTTAAAAATAAATATATTTATAATTCAAAAGTTAAATTCAAGTATTCACTTTTTGAAACAGTTATCTGTGTGTTTTTCCAGTAGTATCTAAATTATGTATTTATTATTAAAAATAGATTCTTTTGTTTTGATCATTGCCATGGTCATTAATAATTTAGTTAACTAGGGCTTCCCTGGTGGCGCAGTGGTTGAGAGTCCGCCTGCCGATGCAGGGGATACGGGTTCGTGCCCCGGTCCGGGAAGATCCCACACCGCGGCTAGGCCCGTGAGCCATGGCCGCTGAGCCTGCGCGTCCGGAGCCTGTGCTCCGCAACGGGAGAGGCCACAACAGTGAGAGGCCCGCATACCAGAAAAAAAAAAATAATAATTTAGTTAACTAGTAGAACTGAAGGTGACTCAAGTCTTGTATGATGCGTGGAACAGAATGGTTAAAAACGTGGGCTTTGGAGTCAGATAAGTCTGTGTTCAAATACTTGCAGTTCCATTAACGAGCTGAATGTCCTTGGTAATGTTGTAGGTCGAAATGTGTCCCCCCCTCCCAAAATATTATGTTGAAGCCCTAACTTCTGGTACATCTGAATGTGACCTTTTTTGAAAACAGGCTCTCTGAAGAAGTTATTAAGATGAAGTTACTAGGGTGGTCCCTAATGCAATATGACTGATGTCCTTATAAAAAGAGACACAGAGACAGACACACAGAGAGAGTAAAGCCAGGTGATGATTGAGGCAGAGATTGGAGTGATGCATCTACAAGCCAGGGAATACCAAGGATTGCCAGCAACACCAGCCACTTAAGAGAAAGGCATTAAATAGATTCTCCTCTAGAATATTCAGCATGGGTCTGCAGACACCTTGATTTCAGACTTCCAGCCTTCAGAACTGTGAGAGAATAAATTTTCTGTTTTAAGCCACCCAGTTTTTGGTCATTTGTCACAGCAACCCTAGGAAACTAATACAGGTAAATAACAACTTATTCAAGTTTCAGATTTTCCCCTCCTTCAAATAGACATGATAATTCCCATTAAGGACTTAATTTCTCTGTAGTCTGAGCTTCCTCATCTGTAAAACAGGAATGATAACAGTATCCCCATCATAATGTTAAAAGGATTAAATTAGTGTTACATGTAAAGCACTTACTCCTGAACCCTGAAATAGAAGGAAAGTTTCATAAGTGTTTTCCATTTTATTATTAGATTTGATAATTCTTGTAATGTGTTTAATATAGTGCTTAAAAATGGTACTGGTTATATATTACTATTCTGATTAAATAATAAAGATATGTAAAATACGTGCAAGGTGCCACAAACGTAGCAAGCCTTCAAAAAATTTATGCCATTATAATTAATTAGTTTTGTAAATAAAGTAATTAATTTATCCTTTAAGTTATTATTTAATTTTCTGATGAAGCTGTAATTTAATCTAAAATGCTAAAATAAATTGCTTCAAATAGAGTAGTTTATGCTTTGATGAACTCTGAGGTCTGTATGAATTCTGAATTTAAAATGAGAAAGAGACAAGTACTCCTAGAAGAAGAGATATACTATTTGAAAAAAGTGAATTTGGAATAAAGCAAAAGAGAGCGATTTCCTAATCTATGTAACTATTGCGATTATGAAAAGAATTGTCCTGTTTTTAGAAAATGAACATTGAAGTATTTATGAGGAAAGGGCATACTATACCTGCAACTTACTTTGAACTAGCTCAGTAAAATATTCTATTTATCTATCATCTATCTATCTATGTCTATCATATATAAATAGAGGTGGATAAAAATGTAGGTAAAATATTAATAATACAGGAAATCTAGGGAAGGTCACACAAGAAATATTAGTACTATTTTTGCAATTATTATGTAAATCTAAAATTAAGTAAAAATAAAAGTTAGAAAAAAGAATGTCAAAAAAGAACAAATAGAAAATTAATATAAAATAGAGATGATCTGATTAGCCACTTAGATCACAAAGTTATTTTGTTTAATGATTTTCCAGCCTTAAAGACTTTTTCATTGTATATAGCAAGTTTCAAATTGGAAAGCAGCCAAATTGACTCTAATTTAAGCTTTGATATTGCAAATGAATCTCTTCATAAGACATAAATCATCCTGTAAAAATATCAATGCATCTAAAAGCGATACCAAAACAACTTCAGGTCCAAAGGATCACTGTGCTACATTGAACAAAAAGTTTAATCAGTCAGTAGATCAAAGCAAGCTTCAGTTATCTTCAGATAAACTCAACTACATTTTTAAAAATATGTGCACCAGACTTCATTCATCCACAGAGTAGGTTTTCCATCATTGGTATATATTTGCACCCATTTATTAAAGGTATTTTGTGACCAATAACTCTGCCTTGTATACAGTGCCACTCACGCAAAGACCTATCATAAGCCGAAGTCAAACCTTCCCAATTAATGCAGCAAGGAACTAGCCTACCTCTGCAGTAACAGTGTATTTAATTGGTGGTGACAATATACAGCAAGTGAGGACTTTTTTCTAAGCAACAGTGAAACACTTCCATTCAAGTAAATTAATACCCTTGACTGAGTCGTTTGGTAAGAGGTATAAGAAGAAGAATTACAAATTAATTTTAAAATTTATCAACTGTATTAATTATTTATTTCTAAGTATTTTACCACCCCAAAACTTAGTGGCTTAAAACAGCCACCATTTATTTGCTCACGATACTGGGGATTAGCAACATGGGCAGGGCTCAGCTGGCATAGTTCATCTCTGCTCCTCATGGTGTCAGCTGGACTCAACCATGCTGTTGCGGTCAGTTGGCAGGTCAACTGGTTGGTCCTGGATGGCTTTACTTACATTGTTGGCAACTGGCTGGGACTGTTGGCCAGAGCATGTGGCAGCTCCAGCAGGCTGCCTCAGGCTTTCTTGTACAGTATCTGATTTCTAAGAGGACAAGAACAGAAGCTGGACATCCTCTTATGTTACTCTACCAAATGTTAGCCAAAACAAGTTAACAAGGCCAGCCTGTATTAAAGGGAAGGGAAATAGTCTCCTCCTTTTCATGGGAGGAATTGCAAAGTCACATTGAAAAAAAGCACAGAATAAAGATGAGAGAAATTGTTGTGGCTATCTTTGCAAACAGTCTGCACATTGATATATAAATATTGCAATTTCTTCTTTCTTTAAAAACTGGGTCTAAGAATAATTTTGCAAAATTTTCAACAAACTATTCCCTCTTCTTCACATTGTTATTGCTTCTAATAGATTCGTTTTAAATGCTTCCAAATATTTGTCCTGAATTCAGGCCACTTGTTTTCCTTAAGATTATAGTGACTTTTCCTTAAAACATAATGACCCCTACCTAGCTCCAAGTAATCAGATATTTATCTTCCCGCAGAGAGTAAATGCTGTTGTATGTGAATCTGTTCATGGACCATATCTGTACCCGAACATTATTTGTAAAAATCCCAGTGTTGGGCCTTTCTTTCACTAAGTTTTTTAATTGCTATTTCTCTCTAGTCAGCTTCTTTTAAAATTGATCTGTTATTACACATTACCTGGATATTTTAAGTGTAGCCCATTATCTATTATCACTTATTCCTTTCAGTGCTCTTTTTGACAGGCATGCTGAAACCAGAGTGGTGGGCTCCTTGAGAACAATTGGAGATAGATGAGTGACTTTTCTTATTTCATGTATTTTATGGATGGTCTCATTGGTATGTTCCAGGAGCCGGAATATGGAACAGTCTAAATAACATGTAGCCAGAATAATTCAACTTTAGATCCCAAAACTTTATCAAACAAAAACCTTCATAACCGAGATATTAGGAGAGAAACTCAAGGTAGAGCAGCAATGCCTGCCAGCCTCAGGCACAGGGCAGAGTTTCTTCATATCCTCATTTTGACATGTTGGACTTCAGCAACCACTGTATCACTTATAGCCACAGGTATAAAGTATGTCCTGCTGGAGGACAACTGTAAAGCTGATGGCACAGATACGTGGTTTCAGGAAAATAAGTAGCTTTCAGAGATGGATCATTACTTTCGCCCTTCTTATTACCATTCTGCTTCAAAAATTTACAAAAATTTTAGGTTTGTCCACTGGAGTAATTATATTATTTAGGGTACTAGTTGGGCTAATTTAACATTGATATACACCAAGAGAGAATGTTTATTTCACTCTCATATAAATGTCTGAGATGTAGGGTAGTCCTGTTCCACGAGCTGGCTCTGAGACGTGGGATACTTCTCTCTTGTGGTTCCATCATTCCCAGTTCTGCTTGGCCCACAATGGCTCCCCGTAACGAAGCTGAGCCCTGGGAGGAGGAAAAGAGGGTGTGGAGGGCAAGTGGCTTCCTTTTAGGGACATGGCCCAGCAGTTGCCTATATCACTTGGTGTACACCATGTCACTTGCCAGAATTAAATCATATGATCGATCTGATTCTAAGGAAGGATGAGAATATAGTTCCTACCTGGGTAGCCAAGACCAAGCTATAACTCAACGGGGAAGGTTCTATTACTAAAGAAAACATTGAGACAAATGGATTCTATAGGACAACTCACCATCTCAGCCACATAATTCAAATTAAGTTGTGAGCACAGGAATTAGTCACCTCCAGGAAACAGTTTGCCATTGCATATCAAAAGCCTTAAATATGTACTCATCAGCACAACAATTATATTGCTAGGAATAGCCCAAGAAAATAACTATGGATATGCGTGGAGATTTTGCTGCAATTATAATCATTGCAATATTAATAACGTGAGAGGAAAAAACCCTACAGATTTAACAATAAGTGATGGGTTAATATAGATTATTGAAGAGCAGTATTAAACTGTAGGTTTGCCCACTGGAGTGGTTATATTATTTAGAATATTGAACCAGTTGTTTTCATGGAAACCGAAACAACAATGGATGACATAGAATTTTCCCATGCATTATTGAGTAAAAAAAGTTGAACATAACATAAATGTGGTTTCATTTTATATAATCTTATATATAAATGTATATAATCTTACTATCAAAATTAAATCTTAATATTGATTATCTCTCTAAATGGTCACATTCTTTGCTCTTAGGAATATGGGATACTTTTATAAGAAATAAAATATTTTTTAACCCTCATTCTTTTAATGATAGAAAGTAAATATATTGAAAGATTACTGCAAAACATGGAATTCTAATAGACTATCAATCTCACATTTTATAAAGCAATCCTTTATCTTGGCTATACTTTGAATTCAGCACAGGATTAATGACTAGGGAGTATTAGACTCTTCATTTTCCTCAGAAGCCTTTTTGGTTGGGTTGTGCTGCAATGAAAGAAGGAATATGTTTTGGCTGCTGCAATCTCCTTAACTGCAGCAGATTTTAGAATGTAATCCATCAATTTGGAAATTCAGAATCCAAACAAATTGGCTCAGAGCTGCTCACTCCTTTCTTGGGGTATCTTATCTCCTTTATCATAGGTTCCCACTAAGGATTTGCTGTATTTCTGAAAAGGCAACAGAGAGTTAAAATACAATTGGCTTGCAATAGGGAAACAACATATCAGCTTGCCCCCTAGATCTAATTTAAATGGGAAAATATTTCTGAGCAAGGACTGCATAAAGCAGGAAGTTGAGAGAGTTGCCAGGAGTGGATTAAAAAAAAAAAAATCTGCTTGTTAAAAAGATCTGGCCAGAATCAAAAAAGTGACTTTTCTGGCTGGGTTCTTTTAATGTACACAATGACAGAACCTCATGATACCCATTTATTCGACCATCAGATTTCATTAAAGCAGGAAATGTGATCTCCTGGTAGATTTCTTTCTTTACCAACTGCTTAATTATGATAACTTCATCATGTTAATAAAATGGATTACATTTGTTTTCCTTGCTCTCACCAGGGCCTAACTGGTAAATAGTCTATCAACATTTCCATTTCAACCCTCGTGTTTCAAAGGGACATGATTTGACTAAAACTAAGCTGCAGGCATCCACTTGCTCAGCCCCAAATTATTGTTATGTTGTTTAAGCCAAATAGTTCTGTAGCAGTTTAACCTTTCTTAAGGAAAGGAGGAAGATTTGGCCCTTGTCTGCACTCACCAGCAGGTTTCTTTCTCTTCCTTGAATATTCTTGGAAGCTCCAATTAGTATTTTAAAGTTTCTCTGAATTCGTAATGATTGAGAGTCTGTTTTTCATGGCACCCAGTGGCCAGCTAAGACCCTAGGACTAGATTTTGTCTGTTCCTGCTGAGAGTGTAATAGAGTCAGGCTCATACTTGAATGGCTATCTCCCTTGGAATAAATTATGGTTGTTCATTTTTAGGCAAAATGTAACTGAAAGACATCTTTCTCTGCTTTTGTGTGCTGTAAGATAACTGATCTCATTTCCCCTGCTAAGATAACTCAGCATCATCTTGTACATACTTGCAGATTAGCAGTATGAGAAAGACCTCAAACGTCAACCAAGATGGAAGAAACACCAGCTGGAAACTATCTCAGCTTCTATACAAATACCATGGGTTCGTGGGTGGAGCAGGCATATTGAGGGATAATAATGATAACAGTAAGCAAAAGGATGTTTTTATTAAGTCTGGGAATGTATCTTGATGGTAAAATATTTGTAGAATGAATCCAGGTGATTATAGAGGTTTTATTTTGAGAACTGCAAAACTTGTAAGAAATGATATACACTCACACTTTTTTCACTGAAATTTAACACAACAGTATGCTTACATAAGAAATTTCCAAATGACTTAGAGATGTAGTTTATGTTTTTCTTTCTTCCTATCATATGTGTTGTTAAAATTTGCTACTCTTTTTTTTTGCGGTACGTGGGCCTCTCAACTGCTGTGGCCTCTCCCATTGCAGAGCACAGGCTCCGGACGCGCAGTCTCAGCAGCCATGGCTCACGGGCCCACCTGCTCCGCGGCATGTGGTATTCTCTCAGACCGGGGCATGAACCCGCGTCCAAAAAATGAAAATAAATAAAATAAATTTTTTAACAAAACCTATGGGATTGCATAACTGTATGCTTAAAAATGGTTGAATTGGTAAATTTTACATTATGTCTATTTTAGTGCAATAAAAATATACATACATTTTAAAATATTAAGTGTGGGAAGATACAAATAATTATGTCATATCAGTAGCATATACTCAAATTACTTACAAAGCTATTTTGAATAATTCAACACAAATTCAATTACTAATACTACCATGTTTAAGCACTACAATACTGCTATACATGTGTTTTACTGACCATATTTGTTTTCTAGACATGGTACCAAGAACTTCCTATTATTTCATTTAATTTTTTCAATAATCCTATGAGATAGAAATTATCATGTGCATTTTATCGATGAATCTGATATTCAGAGAGTTGAAATCAGTTGCCTAATGCCATACAGCTAGAAGGTGTTGAAGCTGCAATTCAGACCCAGGCCCATCTGACTCTGACAGATGTTTATAGCACTTTTGCTCTAGTGCCTCCTATGTTTACATTCATTAAATCTCACTGGACTGAACACAAAAGGAAAGATTTTAAAATAACCTAAACAAAATTGGCCACCCAAAAATGTGTCCACATCTTAATTCCTGGAACAGTGACTGTTAGCTTGCTTTTTTTAAAAAAAGGCCTTTTCAGATATAATTAAATTAAGGATTTTGAAATGAAAAGATTATCCTGGATTATCCAGTGGATGCTAAATCCAATGCCAAGTGTCCTTATGAGAGATACACAGGGGATATTTGATAGAGAGAAGAGGAAGAGGCAGTGTTACCTGGGAGGCAGAGATTGGAGTGATGCTGTCACAAGCTAAGGAATGCCTAGAGTCACGAGGAGCTAGAAGAAGCAAAGAAAAGAATCTTCTCTCAAGGCTTTGGAGGAAGTGTGGCCCTGCCACACCTTGATTTTGGACTTCTGGCTTCCAGACTGAGAAAATAATTCCTGTCTTAAGAAAAAAATAAAACAAAACTGTGGGAAGCATCAAATTTAATAGTGAACATTTAGAAGCATGATCATTAGGTGAGAAAAAGACAGAAATGCCTACTGTCATTATTTCTATTCAACTTTGTTACCGGAAGTCCTAACTAATCCAAGAAAGCAACAGAAGTCAGGAAAGAAAAGCCCAAAATGTCCTTGTTTGGAATCAACAGGGAAAATATGTCACAGTAATCACAATTCATCATTCTTTTTAGTGAGTTGGGAATCTATGCTGCCTTTGCTCAAATTTGTCTGTAGGACTAGAATACCTAAGAATCCTGGGGAACACAGACCTTTCGCTTTTCCACTTTTTTTTGGCTTCTCTTTTATTTTATTTTATTTTATTTATTTATTTATTTTGCGGTATGCGGGCCTCTCACTGTTGTGGCCTCTCCCGTTGCGGAGCACAGGATCTGGACGCGCAGGCTCAGCGGCCATGGCTCACGGGCCCAGCCGCTCCACGGCATGTGGGATCTTCCCAGACCGGGGCACGAACCCGTGTCCCCTGCGTCGGCAGGCGGACTCTCAACCACTGCGCCACCAGGGAAGCCCTTGGCTTCTCTTTTATATTCCCATGGCATGTTTTCCCCATCATTCATGTCACTCTGACTTCAGTTCCCCTGACTAGAAAAAATTATAAAGTTCTATGACCATTGGAATTGGCATTCTTCTGTTAAATTATTGTATTTGATGGACATAGGAATCGTTGCTTTAATTTACTATGTCATTAGAGTAAATATAAGTACATTAAATCAACACTTCACATTTCTGAAAGTAATTTATTTTTAAAATGTAGTATGTTTATGACTTCAGATATTAAAGACATATTTATATTTCCATTTTAATCAAATTATAGCACAGAAAATCTCTTCAGTAGTTAAGATGACCACAGAATAAATCTAAATTCATAACTTGGCAATAATTAACTTAAGGAGTAGGAATTAAGTTTGGAATAATACTCAGAAACTGGATGTTGAGCTATTGAAGGCCATGTGTACTCAAACTTTGACTATGCTTACTCTTTTCCTTAAGTATAGAGAAGGAACTAGAATATGTATATGATACTTTGGATGCTTCAGATATATCCAAGTATGTCCAGGTATGGCCATATTGTTCTGGAGTTTGGTAATTGGTAGAAACTAGATCTACCTCTGTGATTAACTTTGTGGTCTTGGTCAACTCATTTCACTTATCTGGCCCTCAGTTTCCTCCCCATACAAAATGATTAGATTGAATTAGGTCTTCTCTCAAATGGTTTCCATTTCTGGCATTCCTTGAGTGGTTAGACACAAAATGATGATGTCTGCTATTCATCAAATAGGTTTTATGTATCTATCATGATGCTAAATATTTTACCTACATTATTTTATTAAATCATCATAGCACTTCTCTGAGGAAGAAGTAATAAGTCCAACTTCATAAATGAGAGAACAAAGGCATAGAGAGAGAAAATAATTGGACAAAGTCAGTTACAAAATTACGAAGGCAGAATTTGAACCATGGTCATCTTGAGTCTAAAATCTTTGGTCTTTATCACTATGTTGTTCTATAAATATTCAGCTATAACTGTGCTGATTTAGTAAATGTAATTATCCCATTTATCCACTTATTAAGTGTCCCATCCAGGTCTGTACCATCTCCCCAAAAGGCAATAACTAATAGTGTTGCCACAGCCAATGGTCAGTATTAATCTTCCCAGCCCAGACCAAAACAGAAGTGATGGCAACACACACATCCAAGCCTGAAAATGCCTATTTCCCTTTATAGTAGACCTAAATGTCACTATCATGCTATGCATATACCATCTAGCATACTATGCAATGCATTTATTTACCGTGCTTATTGTTTATTATCTGTATGTCCTATAAAATATAAATTTGACAGGGCAAAGTTATTTCCCTGTCTTGTTTACTGAATCCCTAGTACTCAGAAAAATACCTCGTACATAATAGATGCTCAGTAGGTATTTAATGAATAAAAGAACAAATAATCAGGGGTAGATGTTTATATCAAAATTTATATGCATACATGACTGAATTAGAGTTACACATGTTTGCTGTTTTACAACAATGTAAGTAGTTTTCTTTCCAACAATTTTCAATAAATCCTGTCTTATTTGCAAGTCTTGAGTTGAATTGTAAAGACATAGAAATAAGTTCTGATGTCTAGGCTGTTGAACTTTTTTGATGATAGTCATCAAGACTCTCTGGGTAGATCATGCAAGCAGACCTCTTACATCAGAGTGTTTACTTAGGTATAAGGATTGTCTTTTCTGTCTGCTTGTTGTGTTGCATGTGGACCTCACACAGTTTAAAAGTTATGATTAGTGGCCAAGCAGACTTAGAAATATCCCATTCAGATAATTTACGCTAATCACGTAATAACCATTTAATGTGTTTTTGTTGATTTCTTCTAAATTGGAGTCAACTTATTTCAAATTATCTCTCTGCCAGTGAAGCTTCATGTGCGATTCAGTACTACAGGTTTTCAGTTTCCCTATTTAGCCACAACATTGCCTATGATTCCTGTTATCTAATTAAATACACTTGAGCCAAAACAAATACAGTCTTTGTTTTGCAGGCATAACCATGCTGCTTGTTGAGGCACAAAGAAAAAACTTCTTTAAATTGCAGCTGTTTTAGTTTGGAAACTAATGACAACCAATGAAAAATAACCAGTATGAGTCACTGTCTTTACCATCAGCCTATACCTTCCTAGAGATTAAAATCTGTAATTTTCTTGTAAACTTTATTTTCCCACTTTAATTTGGATTATTTCTGAGCATTTGATTTTTCCTTTACCAGAGGCTTGATATATAACCATGAAAACCCAATTAATATTAGTTTAATTTTATGGATTGGGTTAAATTTTCTGTAGCAAGTGTGTTTCACTAACATAGATGAACACAGAGAAAGGAGACAGGAAATGGCTACATGCTTAGGGACTTAAGAGGCACATGTAGAGTTGTGGTGTTGTGTAATACCTACGGTTGGAGAAGCCCTTGCCACAAGGAGCCTGAGTTACTCTATGATCTCTTTATTTTTCATAAACCTTCACCAAGTACATTTGAAAAATAGACCATACTAGATAGTCTAAAATCTGTAGCCATTCTCATCACCAAGGCATGAAAGACATTTAGTTATGAGAAAAGGATACAAAAAATTTCAACTCCATTTCTCGTGACTATTTTCAATAGGAATACCACCCCCAATTCTCTCATAAGTGATATAAAAAAGAAGGTAGAAAAGTACCTGCACCTGGTCTAATAAGACTTCTGGTGCCATCTTAGAAGCTGGATTCTATGTCTTTATTTGCTCCCGGTTTAGGCTCAAAGGCTTGACTTATTGCAAGTTTACCATTTTAGGGTTTTCTCATTGCCAGTAACTTCATTAGTAAGTCCCTTAAAAATTCTCTCTCTCTCTTCTCTCTCTCTCTCTCTCTCTCTCTCTCTCTCTCTCTCTCTCTCTCTCTCTCACACACACACACACACACACACACACACACACACACAGACACACACACACACGTCTATTGTGTTTATTCTTAAAGCACGGCTAACCCACCGAATACAGGGTAAAAAAACATGGTGTAAATACATCAAACATTGGACATAGGGCTTCCCTGGTGGCGCAGTGGTTGAGAGCCCGCCTGCCGATGCAGGGGACACGGGTTTGTGCCCCGGCCCGGGAAGATCCCACATGCCGCGGAGCGGCTAGGCCCGTGAGAAATGGCCGCTGAGCCTGCGCATCTGGAGCCTGTGCTCCGCAACAGGAGAGGCTACAACAGTGAGAGGCCCGTGTACCGCAAAATAAAAAAAAAAATTAAAAAAAGAAACATTGGACATAAAGAATCTCCAACCATTCATTTGGGGCTTCTATGGTGGCACAGTGGTTAAGAATCTGCCTGCCAATGCAGGGGACACGGGTTCAAGCCCTGGTCCAAGAAGATCCCACATGCTGCGGAGCAGCTAAGCCTGTGCACCACAACTACTAAGCCTGCGCTCTAGAGCCCGTGAGCCATAACTGCTGAGCCTGTGTGCCACAACTACTGAAGCCCGTGCTCCACAACGAGAAGCCATCGCAATAAGAAGCCCGCGCATCAGAAGGAAGAGTAGCCCCTTCTCACGAACACTAGAGAAAGCCCGTGCACAGCAACAAAGACCCAACACGGCCAAAAAAATTTTTTTAATAAATAGATAAATTTATAAAGAAAAGAATCTCCAGCCATTCATCACCATGAATTAGCAGCAAGCAACAATAACAATCAAAGCCACTTATTAAGCCCTTTATTCTGAATTAAACCTTGCTGGCAAAGAGTTGAAACTTTATATGGAACTTTAATGAAATATGGAACAATAAAAATGTTATGGCCCAAATTGTGCTAATGTGTACTAAAAATAATGCTACAAGTCAAATTAAGTTTTGACCCCAACCAATTAATGCAGTATAATAGCAAGAGGGTCTGAGCCAGCTGGACTAAATAAGGGCTGTGCCATCTTATGCAAAAATCTTTCTGAGTCTTGGTTTCCTCAAATGGAAAATGGAAATACTAAACCTACCTGTCAAGGTTATCGTAAAAAAAAAAAAAACTTAAAGACCATAGATGAGATGCAATAAATCTACCTAATGTTACTAATCAAATGAAATTTGAAGTAAAAAAATTCACATATTGTGAAATTGAGTAAATATAGGTAAATCATTCATAGAACTTAACACGCTTCCCAGTGGAATTTCATATAAAGGACTCCAATAAGCTCATCCTTCTGAGAACACTTTCTCATACTGTTTTTTCTCACATACCTTTCCTCTCACACCACTATTTTCACATTGTGTCGGCACAAGACCACCATTATCTGTGTTTTCTATAACTAGTCCTTCTAGTTACTATCACAAATAGTTTATGACTGCGTGACTGGGAGACTCTCAAGACAAAATAGAGAACGTTAATTGCAGGCTTATCATGTGTGAGAAACCATCATAACAGCTTATTGTTTATATAGCACCTTTCATTATGTACCTCACATTTATAGACAAAGGTGGTTAAGAATGACACAAAAAATTCCTTAGTCACTATGGGCTAGGTGAAACATAAGATCTCAATGTTATAATTGAAGACACGAGAGATGAAAAATGTGGAAAGATAGGATAGTTCCTCTGGTTAAAGAGACACGATCTGGGGCTTCCCTGGTGGCGCAGTGGTTGAGAGTCCGCCTGCCGATGCAGGGGACACGGGTTCGTGCCCCGGTCCGGGAAGATCCCACGTGCCACGGAGCGGCTATGCCCGTGAGCCATGGCAGCTAAGCCTGTGCGTCCAGAGCCTGTGCTCCGCAACGGGAGAGGCCACAGCAGTGAGAGGCCCACGTACCGCAAAGAGACACGATCTGGCCACTTACAGAGATGTTTTCTCTGGATCGTGTGCCTGAGTACAGAGACGACTCTCAGCCATCATTAGTGCCTTGCTAGCATGTGCCATGGAGTATTCAGTGAATATTAGCAAATGAAAAAATAAGTGAAGACTGATCATTAGATTCTGAAGGAAGGGTTACAGACTTACACTTGTACCAAAACAGAAGTCATACGTAGTCAGCAGGCATCAAAAATTTTTCCTGGGAATTCAAATGTTAAATACCCCAGGACTCATTCACCCTCTCTGCCTCTCTGCTTTTACATAGTCTGAAACAGGAATTGCACACAGTGGGTGTTGCATGAAAGTTCTCAGCTTCTCTGTATTTTTAGAAGGAAACAGAGAACAGCAAGGTGCAAAGACAAAATGTTTTTATTCAGCTTTTCTTAAGGGCTTATAGAAAGGCCACATTCATTCGGAAGCAGTACAAGCTTCTAGCGATAATAGCTCATGTTACCATTAGGAAAAGCCACGTAAGAAAAATATATTAAGGAAAAGAAAAAAGTCTTGCCCATGGCAATCCTTTCAAAATCTGATGACAGATGTCATAGTACTATTGGACTAGTGGAATATGCCCTATTTTGAAGTGCTGAAAAAGAGGACTAGAACTAGAAGTGAGTCACAGAGGTAGACTCGTTATTGACATACTTAGTCTGAGGATTTTCACTTGTAAAATAACATGTCAGCCTCTCCAATCACTAGGAAGCCCAGAGATTTTCTACTGAATAACTAAAACACATTTTTAGGTGCCCCAAATCACAGAAACCCTTCACAAAGAAAGGCATGAATACAACAGTAGAATTGTAAGCCCATGTTCACAGACTGAGCCCAAGTGATTTTGATTGGTCAGAATTAAAAAGCACAATCATTTCAGTCCTGCAAACCATGATGTCTCAGTGCTTGATGATTTATCTAAATCAAGGAGGGTAATAGAAAAGAGAACTCTTTTTCAAGGAAGCATTTCCGGCATATCAGGAGCAGCCCCACAGGTCAAGTGTAAATTCCCGTAGTAGTTCTTGCTAAGGGATTATGCATGCTGCCTCATGAACTTAATTACATTTTAAAATACTACATAAAGGAAACATGATGGTGGGGAATTTTTGTACCTCTTACACAGAGTGTAGCATCCAGAGCAGCTTACTTCTTTGGTTTTCATCACAAGTTGCCATGGAAGGGGCCCCTCAGTTGGTATAGACAGGGAACCCCTGCCCTGCAGGATCGAAAAGGCAGCAACATTCACCCATGCCCTGGTGCCAACTCCCAACTCCCTAGTACCCTGGCTGTGATTCAGCCCCCAGAGACTCAGCTTAAAATGGGCAGTCTCTGGTGTGATGTTAAAATCACTTCTGTCAAGTTTAGAGAAGTTTAAAATCACCCCCTAAATTGTGAAAATCTAAGCTTCTCAGCAAAGACATGTAAGTCTTTTGCCTATTCCTCAACCATGATTTTAAAAATCTAGAAGTAATTGTCTCCAAGAGTCTCAATTTTCAGCAAGGTCCTTCATAGTCCATGAGCTGATAGATGTAACACACATACACATAGGAAGCAGTAGTTGGAGTGAAAAAAATTAGATTTTTTTTCTAAATACTATATGGTATTTTTTTTTTAAGTTTACTCCCTCCCTCAAACAAACCAAGTTTTAAAAAGTTAGCTGGTCATTTACTTTAAAAACCGTGTATGAAAGAAATTCTATGCCATGGAAAGTAGAGTCACTTAGTTGGAAGAAGTAGGAAGAACATGTAGATTGAATAAGTAGTTTGACTACTGTGTATACTGTATATGCACACACACACAAGCATGTTCATAACAAAATAAATAGTATTCATAATATCATTTCTCATTTCTATGACTGATTGCATAGTCATAGGTTATATTTATAACTACATTCTTCCACTATCCATTCCATATTCCCTTTGCCCTCAGCAAGCGTCAGAGTTGGTTATGGTTTTTTGCCTGTTGGGGTGACCAAAACCTTCCTTCCTGAAGGGTCTGGGTCACTAGCAGTCCTGCCTGAATTGGGTTGCTGTTGTTTCCAACTAATTTAATCACAGGTCGTGGTAGTAATAAAAGACCCCTGAAGGGTTCTGTTGTATATCAGACATACTCCTCCTTACCACAATTTTATAGTAGCAGCCCAGTTTTCCCTTGGTACTCAGGATCAATTATCCCAGCAAGTATAGTAATTCCCTTCTTTGCCTATTGATTCAGAGGCATGAAGAGCTCAAAGTGACCAGGTGGCAGTCTTAATTTCCAGTACAATGGAATCATTGTGTCTCCTGGTAGGAGCATTCCTCTCTTTGAAATTAAGACTGTTAGACCAGCAGAGAATAAGGCCATGGGAAAAAGAAACAAAAATTTTGCTTGGGGATCAGTTAGGGGAATAGTGAGTGGAGCTCCTTCCATTACACATCTTGATTCCTAATCCTGTGAATCCTGTCTATATGGGGGAAAGAGTATCATACATTAGCCATCGATTTAGAGTAAACTTGCAAGGTATACCTAATAGCACTGAAACTGAGTCTTCAAAAGGTCATACCATCACTTTACCATCTTCATACCATCATTAAGCCAGCTGCTTCAGGATGCTGGGGAACATGGTAAGATCAGGGAATTCCGTGAACATGGGCCCATTGCCACACTTTATTTGCTATGAAGTGAGTTCCTTGATCAGAAGCAGTGCTGTGTGGGTTACCATGATGGTGGATAAGGCATTCTGTAAGTGCACAGATGGTAATTTGGCAGAAGCATTGCATTCAAGGAAAGGACATTTGTATGCAGAGTACATGTCTCTTCCAGTAAGAACAAGGTGTTGTCCCTTCCATGATGGAAGAGGCTCAGTGTAATTCACATGCCCCCAACTGGCTGGCTGCTCACTCCAGGACATGGTGCCATCAGGGACTCAGTTTTAATCTCCGCTGTTGGCAGCCATAGCCAGGTCAGTCTCGGTGAATGGAAGCCCACGTTGCTGAGCCAATGCATAGCCTCCATCCCTGCCACCATGGCCACTTTATTCATGAGCCCACTGGGTGACGACAGGAGGATCTAGGGAGCGAGCCTCACTCGATGAGTCACGCTATCCACTTGATGATTAAAGTCCATCTCTGCTAAGGTCACTCTTTAGTGAACATTCACATGGGACAAAATATCTTCACTTTTTTTGCTCATTCAGGGAGGTCTACTCGCATAATTCGCCATAGACCTCCTTGTCACCAATTTCCCAATTATACTCCTTCTGAGTCCCTGACTATCCAGCCGAACCATTGACAACAGCTTACTAAGCAGTATAGACGTGTACTTCTGGCCGTTTTTTCCTTCCAAACAAAATGAACGACAAGGCACACTGCTCAAAGCTCTGCCCACTGGGAGAATTTCACCTAACCACTGTCCTTCAGGGATGTCCCAGAAAGGAACTGTAGTGCCACAGCCGTTCACTTCCAGGTGGTGCCTGCGTGTTGTATACAACCACCTGTGAACCAGGCCCAAGTGTTCTCTTCCTCCATTGACTTGCAGTAGGTAACTCCCCATGGGGCCATAGAACTGGGCTGGGACAGAAAGAGTAATGTAGCAGGAGTAGGTGCCATGGCACTTGGGCCGCTTTCTCACGTTACTTCTTGTGCCTTCAGTGCCTGCTCCAGCCTAATCTTGTATATACTTCTTCCATTTGATAATCCAGTGATGTGATGAACACCCAACTTTATGTTTAGTGGATCAGACAATACCCAGCTTATGAAGGGAAGTTCAAGTCACATGTTAATTTGGTGGTCCATGGCTAAGTGATCAGTCTCTGATAAGGCCCAGGAGCAAACCAAAAGCTGTTTCTCAAAAGGAGAGTAGTGATCCACCAAGGATAGCAAGGCTTTCCTCCAAAGTCTAAGGGTCTGAGCTGCGCCGCATCTACAGAGACCTGCCAAAGGCTCCAAACAGCATCTCAGTATGCCAGTGACACTGGCATACATACCTTTGGCCAAGTGATAGAGTGGCTTGCATGACAACCAGGACCTGTTACTGATCCTTCTCTTCTTCAGAGCCCACTCAACACTGGCAGCTTTTAGGGTCACTGGGTAAGTAGGCCAGAGTAGCACACCCAAATGAGGGATACGTTGCCTCCAAAATCCAAAGATGTCCACTTGGCATTGTGCCTTGATTATTAGTTTTACACGGGGCTAAATGTAACAGCTTATCCTTCATGTTAAAAGAAATATTTCCACAGACCCCACCCAACTGTATCCCCTAGACATTTCACTGAGGTGGAACACCCTAGAATTCCGTTGGATTAATCTCCAACCCTCTGACACACAGATGACTTGCCAATATGCTAGAGTAGTTGCTACTTCTGCTCACTAGGTCCAGTTAGCATAACAATGTAGTGGATGCTTATGTTGTCTTCTGAAAGGGAAAGACAATCAAAGTCTCTGGAAATTAAACTATGACATAGGATGGAGGGTTGATTCACTCTTAAGATAGGACAGTAAAGGTATATTGCTGGCCTTGCCAGCTGATAGCAAACTGCTCTGGTTGTCAGAAGGTATTGGAAAAAAGCACTTTCCAGATCAGTAGCTGCATGTCAGGTACTAGGGGATGTTTTAATTTGCTCCAGCAAAGAAGTCATGTCAGCAGCTACAATTAGCTACAATTAAGAGTCATCATCCAGTTAAGTTTACAATAATCCACTGCCATTCTCCAAGATCCATTTGTTTTTCTATACAGATCAAATAGATATGGTGGGAATCGCCACCCCTGGATATTTCAGGTCCTTGATGGTGGCACTAATCTTTTTGATGCCCTCGGGAATGCAGTATTGCTTTTGGTTTAATGTTTTTTCCAAGTCCAGGCAGTTCTATTGACTTCCACCTGACCTTTTCTATCATAAAGGCCCTTATTTCAAAGGTCAGGGAGCCAACGTGGAGGACTCTGTCAGATGCTAAGTGTGTCTATTCCAATGATCTATTCTGGAACTTGGGAAATAAACATATAGTAGGTTCAGAGACCTATTGGACCCACTGTGAAACTGATCTGAGCTGGAATACTATTGATCACCCAATCTGTATTTGTTTTGTAATTTAGCCACTCATTTGATGAGGCTCTGCACTTGGTTTTCAGCAATTTCAGTGCTGTGGCTATAGGTTTCTTGCAGGACACACATAGCAACTTTCAGATCATTTATGTGGACCCTGAAATGGGAATCTGAAACTCTGAGCTCATCCTTTTCTTTTTCCAGTGCAGTTAGGAGCAACTAACCAATTTCATGATACTTCTCAATTTGACTAAAATACTCTAAACTATCTAATAGATCACCACCCACAACTTTACCTTTTATAGGTGATATTTTCATCTCTATTGACACATCATGGCATGGACTGCCAGTTCCCACTTTACCACTGGGAAAGTGCCTTTAAATATAAATCTAATTGAATTAGGGAACCACTTCCAGAAAAGTCATCCTTAAAATTCTGTTCCTCATAAACCACTCTCAATACCAAAATCATTATTAATCAGGGTTCTACAGAGAAGAAACATCCAGTAGGAGATATATCTATATCTATAAAGTTATTGCTGTATCAACTATATAAAGAAATATCATAATTCCTCCCTTTTTATTACATATAAGAGGGAAAAGCAAAGTAGTATACAGACAAGAGCTCCAACAAGAGTTTGAAAGTTTCCCACAGGTAAACACGTAAATTCTTCTTTCAGAGAAAATCTGGCTAGTTATTGGTAATTGAGTGAGACTCTACAATATCATGAATTATCAATTAACAACAGCAAACACAAATAATGTAATGAAAATTTTTGTTTGTTTTGTCAATGTCTGTTTTTCTTTTACGTACCAGGCAGGGTTAGATGAGTGGCTATAAATAGTCAAGATAATTAACATATCTCCATAGAAAAACTGGTAGAAGAAAGTGAAATATTTTTCTGCAAATAAAAAAAATCTATAGGAAATTAAGCAGCAATGATAACACTTGCTTTTACTGATAATTAACATTTTAAAGTTTTTATTATATTCTTGGAACCATGCTAAGGACCAAATATTAAGATAATCATACTTAATCCCAAAAGCAACTTCAATGCTAGGTTTTTGAAGGGCACTCAGACCTTGCTCAACTCAAAGGCTGAATTTATTCCTTCATAAAAGTACTACATTTTATTAGTTTAATGAGAGCATGCATTTAAACTCTGTCTTGCTAGCTACATTTTTAAAATACCATAACTTATGTTGTAAAGCACACAGCATACAGTTATTTGGATAGAGTTGTATTTTTAAGTATTTCAACTGTTAAAGCTTTAACAGACTTTTAACCAACTTATCTAATTCTACTCAACCCATCTAACCTGTACTCTTTTCTTTATAACATTTATATCCAGGCCTGGCTTCATGGGCTTGCAATCTGTGCAGTCACATACGGCCCTAAGATTAAAATGGTGTCTCACTTGGTTTATGCTCAGCTGTCGCTATCTTGAAATTCTTATTAATATTTGAACAAGAGCCCTGCATTTTCATTTTTCACTGGGTACCACAAATTATATATCTGGTCCTACTTGTCTCCATATGAAATTACCTTATTTACTCTACTACATGTTTATATTTTTTCTTCCCTTCTAGAATGTAATCTTTATAAGAAAAGAGACTTTGTCTATCTTGTATATCAATAAGTGATCAAAAAGTGTTTCTTGAATTTTGTACCTGGCTCACTTATTCTTATCTGAAGAAAACCATATCTTTGAAAATAAACCACCCAACCCCAGGAATCAATTTTCATCTAACATTCCTCATATTTAAGGGAGTACCAAGGATGACATAAACATTCTCTCTAAGGCTGACCTTGCATTTCAAAACTTATTAAGTAATGGTAAATGTCACAGTGTGTCTTGAGAGAAGAATGCCAAATTTTCTCATTTAACATCAGTATTTAAATTTCCTGGTAATGAAATTCCATGTGGAATTTCATGAGCAAATGGTTGCTATCCTGAAGACCTTTTCCCATCCTCTTTTAGATCCATCTTGTCACTTTGATCCCTACTTTAACAGATAAAAACAGGAAGGAGAAAACAAAAAATGGAGAAATTAAATAACATAAAATAAAATCATATCTGTTATTACCCTTAAAATTAAATTCTGGCTCTGATGCTCTACCACAACCACTAGCACTGTTTTACATTATATATTAAATGTGTTTAGACCCTTCATCAGAAAATAAATAATTCTCTGTAATATAAATTCTTCCTGAAAGCTGTTCTTTATGATGTGTCTAGATGTGGCTCTGCGAGTTTATCCTACTGTGAGCTTATAAACTTCTTAGATGTGTAGATTGTTTTTATTATTTTTTAAAATATTTTTTCTACTCTTTTGTCTCATCTTCTTCTGAGATCCCATGAGCATGATGGTATGTTTCATGATGTCACACAGGGCTCTGAGGCTCTCATTTTTCCTTCACTCTCTTTTCTTTCCATTCCTCTATATGGATAGTCTCAGTTGACTATTTTCAAGTTTGCTGATTGCTTTGCTTGCTGAAATCTGCTGTTGAGTTCCTCTACTGAATTCTGTATTTTAGTCACTATATTTTCAACTTCAGAATTTCTAGTTGGTTCTTTTCCATAATTTGTACATTTTTATTGATAATCTATACTTAAGGATAAATTATTCTCCTACTTCCATTTAGTTCTTTAGACATGGATTCCATTAATTCTTTGAACATATTTTAAGTAGATGATTTAAAGTCTAGATCTAATAAGTCCAACTTCCAGGCTTCACCAGGTACAGTTTCTAGTGTTTGCTTTATTCCTTGTGAATGGACCTTACTTTCTTGTTTCTTTGTATGTCTCATAATTTTTTTTGTTCAAAACTGGACATTTGAAATCATATAATGTGATAACTATGGAAATAAAATTCTCCCCCTCCCCATAGTTTATTATCCTTTATTTAGTGACTTTTCTCAACAATTCTGTAGTCTGTATTCTTTTTCATGTATAGCCACTGAAAACATTATTTCTCTGTCTCCATTCAGTCTTTAAAATTGCAGTCCTTTTCAAACTCATGCTAACCAGTTTCATGATATTCCACAAGATGTCATACATGGACTCCTACAGTCAGACAGTCATTCGTGAGTCATTCTGTCCTGGGAAGCTGCTATCTCCATTGTTTCTCAGTTAAGACAGAGGCTGAGTCTTATTTCTGATGAATCCATCATATCCTCAAAGAGCAGGCACAAGGGAAATGTGCCCTTGACTCCCCAATCAAAATTGGAACTACATTCTGTAATATAATTTATCAGTCTTCAACATGGGCAATGCATAATTTCTGTGAGGGAAATAGTCTAGGATATACTCCCTGTACTCATACATGCACACCCCCCCGCCCAGAGGTGCCAGAAATGCTACATTTATTACAACTGATAAAATTACTCCAGTATGTCACTATCAGCTCAAGACCATTGTTTACATTAGGGTTCACTCTTGGTGTTGTACATTCTATGGGTATAACATGTGTATAATGATGAGTATTCACAATTATAGTACCATACAAAATAGTTTCACTGCCTTAAAACTCCTCTATTCTGGGAGGACCTTCAAGATGGCAGAGGAGTAAGAGATGGAGACCACCTTCCTCCCCATAAATACATCAGAAATACATCTACATGTGGAGCAGCTCCTACAGAACACCCAGTGAACACTGGCAGAAGACCTCAGACTTCCCAAAAGGCAAGAAAATCCCCACGTACCTGGCTGTGTGGCTGACAGGGTCTTGGTGCTCCAGCCAGGTGTCAGGCCTGAACCTCTGAGGTAGGAGAGCTGACTCCAGGACATTGGACCACCAGAGACCTCCTGGCCCCATGTAATATCAATACATGAGAGCTCTCCCAGAGATCTCCATCACAGCACTAAGACCCAGCTGCACCCAAGAGCCAGCAAACTCCAGTGCTGGGCGCCCCATGCCAAACAACTAGCAAAACAGGAACACAACCCCACCCATTAGCAGAGAGGCTTCCTAAAATCATACTAAGTTCAGAGACACCCTAAAACACACCACTGGATGTGGCCCAGCCCACCAGAAACACAAGATCCAGTCCCAACCACCAGAACACAGGCACCACTCCCATCCACCAGGAAGCCTACACAACCCACTGAACCAACCTCAGCCACTGGGGGCAGACACCAAAAACAACTGGAACTATGAACCTGCAGCCTGAGAAAAGTAGACCCCAATCACAGTAAGTTAAACAAAATGGTAAGACACAGAAATATGCAGCAGATGAAGGAGCAAGGTAAAAACCCACCAGACCAAACAAATGAAGAGGAAATAGGCAGTCTACCTGAAAAAGAATTCAGAATTGGACTTCTGTGGTGGCGCAGTGGTTAAGAATTCTCCTGCCAATGCAGGGGACACGGGTTCAAGCCCTGGTGCAGGAAGATCCCACATGCTCCAGAGCAACTAAGCCCGTGTGCCACAACTACTGAAGCCCGTGTGCCTAGAGCCTGTGCTCTTCAACAAGAGAAGCCACCACAATGAGAAGCCCTTGCACCACAACAAAGAGTAGCCCCCGCTCTCAGCAACTAGAGAAAATATACATGCAGCAGCAAAGACCGAATGCAGCCAAAAATTAAATAAATTAATAAATAAATTTTTAAAAATTTCAGAATAATGATAGTAAAGATGATACAAAATATTGGAAATAGAATGGAGAAAATATAAGAAAAGTTTCACAAGGACCTAGAAGAACTAAAGAGCAAACAAATGATGAACAACAAAATAAATGAAATTAAAAATTCACTAGAAGGAATCAATACCAGAATAACTGAGGCAGAAGAACGGATAAGTGACCTGGAAGATAAAATAGTGAAAATAACTGCTGCAGAGCAGAATAAAGAAAAAAGAATGAAAAGAATTGAGGACAGTCTCAGAGAACTCTGGGACAACATTAAATGCACCAACATTTGAAATATAGGGGTCCCAGAATAAGAGGAGAAAAATAAAGGGTCTGAGAATATATTTGATGAGATTACAGCTGAGAACTTCCCTAACATGGGAAAAGAAATAGTCAATCAAATCCAGGAAGCGCAGAGAATCCCATACAGGATAAATGCAAGGAGAAACATCCGAAGACACATACTAATCAAACTTTCAAAAATTAAATACAAAGAAAAAAATTAAAAGCAGCAAGGGAAAAGCAACAAATAACATACAAGGGAATCCCCATAAGGTTAACAGAGTTTCTTTCAGCAGAAACTCTGCAAACCAGAAGGGAATGGCAAGACATATTTAAAATGATGAAAGGGAAAACCCTACAACCAAATTACTGTACCCAACAAGGATCACATTCATACTTGATGGAGAAATTAAAACCTATACAGACAAGCAAAAGTTAAGAGAATTCAGCACCACCAAACCAGTGGTGCTGGATTGGAAGAACAACATCGTGAAAATGTTCTTGGATTGGAAGAACAACATCGTGAAAATGACTGTACTACCCAAAGCAATCTACAGATTCAATGCAATCCCTATCAAACAACCAATGGCATTTTTCACAGAACTAGAGCCAAAAATTTCACAATTTGTATGGAAACACAAAAGACCCTGAATAGCCAAAGCAATCTTGAGAAAGAAAAACGGAGCTGGAGGAATCAGGCTCCCTGACTTCAGACTATACTACAAAGCTACAGTAATTAAGACAGTATGGTGCTGGCACAAACAGAGAAATATAGATCAATGGAAAAGGAATGAAAGCCCAGAGAAAAACCCATGCACATATGGTCACCTTATCTTTGATAAAGGAGGCAAGAATGCACAATGGAGAAAAAACGGCCTCTTCAATAAGTGATGCTGGGAAAACTGGACAGCTACATGTAAAAGTATGAAATTAGAATGCACCCTAACACCATACACAAAAATAAACTCCAAATGGATTAAAGACCTAAATATAAGGCCAGATACTATAAACTCTTAGAGGAAAACATAGGCAAACACTCTATGACATAAATCACAGCAAGATCCTTTTTGACCCACCTCCTAGAGAAATGGAAATAAAAACAAACAGATGGGAGCTGATGAAGCTTAAAAGCTTTTGTACAGCAAAGGAAAACATAAACAAGATGAAAAGACAACCCTCAGAATGGGAGAAAATATTTGCAAGTGAAGCAAGTGACAAAGGATTAATCTCAAATATACAAGCAGCTCATGCAGCTCAATATCAAAAAAGCAAACAACCGAATCCAAAAATGGGCAGAAGACCTAAATAGACATTTCTCCCAAGAAGATATACAGATTGCCAACAAACATATGAAAGGATGCTCAACATCACTAATCATTAGAGAAATGCAAATCAAAACCACAATGAGGTATCACCTCACACCAGTCAGAATGGCCATCATCAAAAAATCTACAAACATTAAATGCTGGAGTGAGTGAGGAGAAAAGGGAACCCTCTTGCACTGTTGGTGGGAATGTAAATTGATACAGCCACTGTAGAGAACAGTATGGAGGTTCCTTAAAATCTAAAAGTAGAACTACCATATGACCCAGCAATCCCACTACTGGGCATATACCCTGACAAAACCAGAGTTCAAAAAGAGAAATGTACTGCAATGTTCATTGCAGCACTATTCACAATAGCCAGGACATGGAAGCAACCTAAGTGTCCATCGACAGATGAATGGATAAAGCAGATGTGGCACATATATACAGTGGAATATTATTCAGCCATAAAAAGAAATGAAATTGAGTTATTTGTAGTGAGGTGGTTGGACCTAGAGGTTGTCATACTGAGTGAAGTAAGTCAGAAAGAGAAAAACAAATACCGTATGCTAACATACATATGGAATCTAAAAAACAAAATGGTTCTGAATAACCTAGGGATGGGACAGGAGTAAGGGCGCAGACATAGAGATTGAACTTGAGGACATGGGGAGGGGGAAGGGTAAGCTGGAATGAAGTGAGAGAGTAGCATTTACTTATATACACTACCAAATGTAAAATAGTTAGCTAGTGGGAAGCAGCTGCAATAGCACAGGGAGAACAGCTCAGTGCTTTGTGACCACCTAGAGGGGTGGGATAGGGAGGATGGGAGGGAGGTGCAAGAGGGAGGCCATATGGGGGTAAATGTATACATATAGCTGATTCACTTTGTTGTACAGAAGAAACTAACACAACATTGTAAAGCAATTATACTCCAATAAAGATGTTAAAAAAATGTTTTTTAAATCCTCTGTTCTCTACGAATTCATCCCTCTCTCCTGTATAATCACTGGATATTACTAACCTTTTGTCTCCATAGTTTTGCCTTATCCAGAATGTTAAATAGTTGGAGTCATACAGTAACCTTTCCGTTTGGCATCTTTCACTCAGTAATATGCATTCAAGATTCCTTCCATGTCTTTTCATGATTTGATAGCTCATTTCTTTTTAGTGCTGAATAATATCCTATTCCCTAAATGTACCACAGCTTATTTATCTGCTCATTCACTAAAGGACATCTTGCTTGCTTCCAAGTTTTGGCAGTTACGAATAAAGCTGCTATAAATAGCCATATTAGGTTTTTTTTTTTCAATTTATATGGGTAAACACCAAAGAATATGATTTCTGGGTCATATGGTAAGATCATGTTTAGTTTTGTAAGAAACCGTCAAACTGCCTTCCAAAGAGATGGTAACATTGAATTCCTACCAGCAGGGAATGAGAGTTCCTGTTGCTCTACACACTCACCAGCATTTAGTGTTGTCAGTGTTCTAAATTTGGCCATTTTAATAAATGCATAGTGGTATCTCATTATTTTAATTTTCAATTCCCTGATGATATCTTTTTTGCCATCTGTATATCTTCTTTGATGATGGGCCCTTTGCCCATTTTTTAATTAGGTTTTTTATTTTTTTGTTGTTGAGCTTTAAAAGTTTTTTTTATATATTGGATAAGTTCTTTTTCAGGTGTTTCTTTTGCAAATATTTTCTCCCAGTTCTTGGCTTGTCATTTAATTCTCGTGACATTGTCTTTCCTAGAGCAGAGGTCTTTAATTGTAATGAAGTCTAGCTTATCAAATATTTCTGTCATGTATTGTGCCTTTGGTATTTTATCTAAAAATTCACAGCCATACCCATAGTCATCTAGGTTACCTAATATGTTACCTTGCAGAAATTTTATAGTTTTGTGCTTTACATTTAGGTCTATGAACCATTTTGAGTTATTTTTGTGAAAAGTATAATACTATTGCTAGATTTTTTTTTTCTTTTTTTTGCCTTGTGGATGTTCAGTTTTCCAGCACTGTTTACTGGAGAGGCTATCTTTGCTCCATCATATTGATTTTGCTCCTTCATTAAAAATCAGTTGACTTTAGTTATGTGGTTAAATGTCTGGGCTCTTTATTCTGTTTCATTGATCTATTTGTCTATTCTTTCTTTCATGGTTTCATGTCTTATATTCAAGTCTTTAATCCATTTTGAATTTATTTTTGTAGATGGTGTAAGATAGACTGCATGTAGCAGTCCAGTTTCCCCAGCACCATTTATTAAAGAGACTGCCTTTTCTCCATTGCATATTCTTGCCTCCTTTGTTGTATATTAATTGATTGGTTTATTTCTGGGCTCTCTATTTTGTTCCATTGATCTATGTGTCTGTGTTTGTGCCAATACTACATTGTCTTGAATACTATAGCCTTGTAGTGTAGTTTGAAATCAGAGAGCATGATACCACTAGCTTTATTCTTCTTTCTCAACATTGTTTTGGCAATTCAGGGTCTTTTGTAGTTCCATTAAATTTTAGGATTCCTTTTCTAGTTCTGTGAAAAATGCCATTGGTATTTGAATAGGGATTGCATTGAATCTGTAGATTGCTTTTTGTAGTACTTGAGAATATTTTAACAATATTAATTCTTCCAATCCATGAGCATGGTGTATCTTACCATTTATTTGTGTCATATCAATTTCTTTCATCAATGTTTTATAGATTTCAGGGTATAGATCTTTCATCTCCTTGGTTAAATTTACTCCTAGGTATTGTATTCTTTTAGATGAAATTGTAAATGTGATTATTTTCTTAATTTCTCTGATAGTTTCTTATTAGTGTATAAAAAAGCAACAGATTTCTGTATATTAATTTTGTATCCTGCAATTTTCCTGGATTCATTTATTAATTATAATTTTTTGGTGGTCTTCAGGGTTTTCCATATGTGGTATCATGTCATCTGCAAATAGTGATAGTTTTACTTCTTTCTTTCCAGTTTGAATGACTTTTATTTCTTTTTCTTCTCTGATTGCTGTGGCTAGGACTTCCAGTACCATGTTGAATAAAAGTGATAAGAGTGGGCATTCTGTCTTGTTCTTGATCTTAGAAAATAGTTCATCTTTTCACTGTTATGTTAGCTGTGGTTTTGTCATATATGGTCTTTATGATATTGAGGTATGTTTTCTCTATACCCACATTGTTGAGATTTTTATCATAAATGGATGTTGAATTCTGTGAAACGCTTTTTCTATATCTATTTAGATAATCTTATAAATGTATTCTTTGTGATGTATCACTTTGACTGATTTGTTGAATGTTTAATCATTCTTGCATCCCTGGAATAAATCTCACTTGATAATGGTGCATGATTATTTTTATGTCTTGTTGAATTCAGTTTGCTAATATTCTGTTGAGGGTTTTTGCACCTAAGTTCATTAGGGAGATTTCCTGTAACTTCTTTTTTTGTTATGTCTTTTTCTGGTTTTAGTGTCAGGGTAGTTCTGGCCTCATAAATGATCATCTTTATGGGGGTTACTTTGTATGTAACTAGTTGTTTTCCTCTTGCTGCTTTTAAAATTCTCTCATTATATTTAGATTTTGACATTTTAATTATAAAGTGTCTTGGTGTGGATCTTTTGGGGTTCATCTTGTTTGGGACGTTCTGTGCTTTCTGCACCTGGTTCTCTGTTTCCTTCTCCAGGCTAGGAATGTTTTCAACCATTATGTCTTCAAAATGTTTTCTGTTCCTTTTCTCTTTCTTCTCCTTCTGTGACCCTATAATGTGAATGTTAGTACACTTAATGTTGTCCCAAATGCCCCTTAAAACTATTCTCATTTTTTAAAATTCTTCCTTTTTGCTGTTCTAATTGGGTGATTTCTACTACTCTGTCTTCCAGATTGCTGATCAGTTATTCTCTACTAATCTGCTGTTTGTACCCTTTAAATACCTTAGTGTATTTCTCATTTCAGTTATTGTATTCTTCAGCTCTGATTGATTCTTTCTTATATTTTCTAATTCTTTGTTGACATTCTCACTGTGTTCTTCCATTCTTCTTCAAAATTCGGTGAGCATATTTATGACCATCACTTGGGATTTTTTATCAGGTAGATTATTGGTATCCATATCATTAAGTTCTTTTTCTGAGGTTTCATCTTATTCTTTCATTTGGAACATATTTCTCTTTTCCTCATTTTGCTTGTCTCTCTGTATTTCTATGTACCAGGCAAAACTGCTACCTCTCTCAGTCTTAAATGAGTGGCTTTGTGTAGGTGATGGTTATTCTTGTCCAACCCCACATTAGCTTCAGCAATGCTGTGGGATAGAGCTGTGATTGGTTACCCCCTCATCCAGGCTCACCCACCTGTGCTAGCAGGTTAGGTGGGGAGCACAGCAGTGTCATCTGCCAGTGCCTCCATCTCCGGAGAGAAGTTCCACCATTTCCTCCCCTTTTCAGCTGATGCTTGCAGGTTCACAAATGGGTCTCTTTCACATATAATCTTGGCACTTTACAAACTATTATTTTGCTGGGTCTTGGGGCAAATGCGACCATATGTGAGCACTTTAAGAGAGGAGTCTCAGTTTCCTACAGGCCTTTGTGACCCTTAGACATCAGCCTTGTTCGTTTTCTAAGCCATAATTTGAGAGCTCATTTCTCTGGTGTAGATCCCAGGGCAGGAGTGCCTGCTGTGGGGTGCCACCCCTTGCTCCTCTGGGAGGAAAACCTGTCTGGTAAGACCCATCACAATTGTGTGCTGCCTCACCAGGGGTAGGGTTTTGGTGAAAGTATTTCTTTGCCTCTCTTACCTGTTTCAGTGTCATCCTTTTTATCCTTTGTTGTGGAGCAGATGTTCAGCTAGTTCTCAGGTTCTTTTTTGAAGGAACTGATCCATATGTAGCTGTATCTTTGTGTGTCTGTGGGAATAGATTAGTCCAGGCTCTTCCCAAGTTGCCATCTTGAACTGCCCCAATGACCCATGTGTTATTTAGAAATTGTTTGACTTTTATCCTTCTAAATTTGTTAAGAGGTTTTTTAAGGCCCAGAATGTTATCATTGTCTGTCTTGGTAAATGTTCCATGTGAGCTTGAGAAGAATGTGTATTCTGCTGTTGTTGGATAAATAGTTTATAGATGTTAATTATATCTAGTTGATTGATGGTACCACTGAGTTCAAATCTGTCCATACTGATTTTTTCCCTGCAGGATCTGTCCGTTTCTGATAGACTCAATGGATATCTTGTAAACAGCATATAGTTAGTTAGATCTTGTTTTTTTGATCCACTCTAAAAATCATTCTTTTAATTGGTGTATTTAGACAATTGACATGTAAGGTATTCACTGATATATTTAGATGAATATCTACCATATTTTTTACTGTTTTATATTTGTTCCTCTTGTTCTGTATCCCTATTTTTGTCTTCCATACTTTTACTGTCCTTTGTGGTTTTAATTGTGCTTTTTATATGACTTCATTTTCTTTCCTTTTTTAGCATATCAATTATACTTTTAAACCTTTTTTATTGGTTGTTCTAGAGTTTCCAATATACATTTACAACTAATCCAAGTTCACTTTCAGATAACACTATACCGCTCATGGGTACCTATTCCTTACAACAATAAAATATTCCCAATTCCTCTACCATCCTTTGCATCATATTGTAATTCAACTTGCTTTTACATAAATAAATATATGTATATAATATAGTATAAAAGTATACACACATACACACAGAGGGAAGAAGGGAATAGAATATATCATTGCTGCTATTATTTGAGGCAAATTGTTATCAATTAAAATGAGAAAAATAAAAGTTTAATTTACCTTCATGTATTTATCCTCTAATGCTCTTACTTTATATAGATTCAAGTTTCTAACCCAATAAATATTTCCTTCCTCTGAAGAACATCTTTGAACATTTCTTGCAAGGCAGGTTTACTGGCAACAAATTCTTTCAGTTTTTGTTCAAGAAACTCTTTACTTCTCCATCACTTTGGAAGGATAATTTCACAGGGTACAGAATTGTAGGTTGGTGGGTTTTTTTCTCTGAACACTTTAAAGATTTTACTCCACTCTGCTCTTGCTTGCATGGTTTTGAGGAGAAGTCGAATGTAATCCTTTGTTCCTCTATAGGTGTGGTGTTTTTTCCTTTTGCTTCTCTCAAAATTTTATCTTTATCTTTTATTTTTTGAGATTTCAGTATGAGATGTCTAGATATAGTTTTTATTGAAATTTATCCTGCTTCATGTTCCCTCAGCTTCCTGATATGCACTCTAGTGTCTGACGTTAACTTGGGGAAATTCAAAATCATTATTGCTTCAAATATTACTTCTGGTTTTTTATCCCTCTCTTCTCCTCTGGTATTTTCTATATGCGTATTTTATACTTCGTAGTTGTTCCACAGTTGTTTTTTTTTAACATATTTATTGGAGTATAATTGCTTTACAGTGGTGTGTTAGTTTCTGCTTTATAACAAAGTGAATCAGTTATACATATACATATATCCCCATATCTCTTCCCTCTTGCATCTCCCTCCCTCCCACCCTCCCTATCACACCCCTCTAGGTGGCCACAAAGCACCGAGCTGATCTCCCTGTGCTGTGCGGCTGCTTCCCACTAGCTATTTTACATTTGGTAGTGTATATATGTCCACGCCACTCTCTCACTTTGTCACAGCTTACCCTTCCCCCTCCCCATATCCTCAAGTCCATTCTCTAGTAGGTCTGTGTCTTTATTCCCGTCTTACCCCTAGGTTCTTCATGACCTTTTTTCTTTTTTTTCTTAGATTCCATATATATGTGTTAGCATACAGTATATGTTTTTCTCTTTCTGACTTACTTCACTCTGTATGACAGACTCTAGGTCCATCCACCTCACTACAAATAACTCAATTTCGTTTCTTTTTATGGCTGAGTAATATTCCATTGTATATATGTGCCACATCTTCTTTATCCATTCATCTGTTGATGGACACTTAGGTTGCTTCCATGTCCTGGCTATTGTGAATAGAGCTGCAATGAACATTTTGGTACATGACTCTTTTTGAATTATGGTTTTCTCAGGGTATATGCCCAGTAGTGGGATTGCTGGGTCATATGTTAATTCTATTTTTAGTTTTTTAAGGAACCTCCATACTGTTCTCCATAGTGGCTGTATCAATTTACATTCCCACCAACAGTGCAAGAGTGTTCCCTTTTCTCCACACCCTCTCCAGCATTTATTGTTTCTAGATTTTTTGATGATGGCCATTCTGACCGGTGTGAGATGATATCTTATTGTAGTTTTGCAATCTTGAGAACGAAAAATGGAGCTGGAGGAATCAGGCTCCCTGACTTCAGACTATGCTACAAAGGTACAGTAATCAAGACAGTATGGTACTGGCACAAAAGCAGAAATATAGATCAATGGAACAGGCTAGAAAGCCCAGAGATAAACCCACGCACATATGGTCACCTTATCTTTGATAAAGGAGGCAAGAATGTACAGTGGAGAAAAGACAGCCTCTTCAGTAAGTGGTGCTGGGAAAACTGGACAGGTACATGTAAAAGTATGAAATTAGAACAATCCCTAACACCATACACAAAAATAAGCTCAAAATGGATTAAAGACCTAAATGTAAGGCCAGACACTATCAAACTCTTAGAGGAAAACATAGGCAGAACACTGTATGACATAAATCACAGCAAGATCCTTTTTGATTCACCTCCTACAGAAATGGAAATAAAAACAAAAATAAACAAATGGAACCTAATGAAACTTAAAAGCTTTTTTGCACAGCAAAGGAAACCATAAACAAGACCAAAAAACAACCCTCAGAATGGGAGAAAATATTTGCAAATGAAGCAACTGACAAAGGATTAATCTCCAAAATTTACAAGCAGCTCATGCAGCTCAATATCAAAAAAACAAACAACCCAATCCAAAAATGGGCAGAAGACCTAAATAGACATTTCTCCAAAGAAGATATACAGATTGCCAACAAACACATGAAAGAATGCTCAACATCATTAATCATTAGAGAAATGCAAATCAAAACTACAGTGTTCCACAGTTCTTGTGTATTCTTTTTTTCTCTTTGCTTTTCAATTTTGGAAGTTTCTATTGTCATATTCAAGCTCAGAGATTCCTTCCTCAGCTGTTTCCAGTCTACTAATGAGCACATCAAAGGCATTCTTTATTTCTATTACAGTGTTTTTGAACTCTAGCATTTTGTTTTTATTCTTTCTTAGAATTTCTCTCTGCTTACATTATCCATCTAGTTCTTTCATGTTTTCTACTTTATATATTAAAGTCCTTTGCACATTAATAATACAGTAGTTTTAAAAATCCCTGTTCTGATAATTCCAGTATTCCTGCCTTATATGACTCTGGTTACGGTGCTTATTTATGTCTTCAGATTGTATTTTTTGCCTTTTAGTATGCCTTGCAATTTTTTGTTGAAATGTAGACATGATACACTATATAAAAGAAATTGTGGTAAATGGACTTTTAGTAATGGAGTGGTAAGGTGTGGGGGAAGAGAAAGTGTTCTATGGTCCTATTGGATCTCAGTCTTTTGGTGAACCTCTGCCCCTGGATTGTGAACTTTACTGGTGCTTCTCAGTTCCCACCCCTTAGGTTGACATGAGGACTAGAGGGAGTTAAGAGTTGTTTATTTCCCTTCCCCCTGTTAGAAGCCACCTGGAGCTAGGTATTTCCCTTCCCCCAGGTAGGTTAGGCTCTAATAAAACCCATACTCATTAGCCTCTGGGAAAATAGTTTCTCCTAAGGCCAGGTCTTTTAAGACAAACAATACGCTCTGGCATATGTCAAAATGGTTTAGTTTTTTCTCCCGCTGATAGAAGCACCAAAAAATTTACTTGGTTGTTCACTGTGAGGACTTAGTAGAACTCCTAGAAGTAAAATTCACAAAAGTACTCTCCCCTCATATTTCGATCTTCTTAGAGATTTTCATTCTCAGAGTTGTCCATACGGAGTCTCTAGCAATTCATTATTTACAGTTCAAGTTTTCCTATCCTAGTACTGGTTCCTGTGGGTGTTTCTGCTCCTGGGTTTCTGCTCTGGTAAGCTGCAATTCTCTGTGTCTGTCTGTCCCTCCAATATGGGAGGCAGCAGTTTGCCCTATGGCCTCATTTCTCTGATGAATCTAAGGATAGTTGTTGATTTTTCAGTTTATTCAGATTTTTCTTGTTGTTAGGATGGAGTGGCACCTTCTAATCTCTGTCATGCTGGACTAAAAAGTAGAAGTCCCCCTGGTTAGTTTTAATAGAACAAATTATTAGTTTCTAAATTTTCTATTCTGTATTTACTTCGCATCTGTAGACAATGAAGTATTTCCTTTTCTACCCCATGTTCCCCTTCATACTCACTCTCTTTCCACTGTATAGAAGAAAAGTATGCTTCTCCATCATTCTATATTTTACAGTGACTACTTGAGGGTATAGAAGTCTCTGTATACCACATTAATAAATAGTTCAAATTATTAGTGGCAGTCCAATATCTTTTGATTAAAGCACCATAGTGCTTCATGTCTTTTGCAATCTTATACATAGTTATGTTTGGGTGGTAATGGGATATTAGAAACTGTATTATGGCTCATGTTGGGGTATTATAAATTAAGACATACTGTAGAGTGGGCAGCATGACTAATTTTTATTTCACAACCTTGGATTATTGGTAAAGAACTAAGGGAGCAAGAATATGCAAAGCAAAGAGAATATACATAGAAAATATCAGACGTAGTGCAATAGCAATTTGCTCCCCACTCTGCATTTGCACCACTCTGGGATATGAGGAAAAGCTTGGTGAATACTCCCATACATGCTTGTCTCCGCTGTGTCTGCAGCTCCAAAGTATACTTAAAGTGCCTGTTAAGATAGAACCATGATATTAAAAAAATTACTGTCAAAGATATATTTAAATTTACGATTGTAATTTTTCACAACTTTTGCATATATCATATTAAATAACATATATCCAAGTGAAAAACTATAATGCACCTAGTCATTTAACAACTTTTGATAACATTTTTAGTTTACTTTCCAGAAATCTAATGACTATGTAATAAATTATTTTGTAAAACTAGATTATATATAATTCTTTGCTGCCTAAAAATGTGCAGGAAGACTTAATGTATAGTTCTTGATGTTGATAAATCACTAAAAATTATTCTGATGCTAGATCATAATGTGAATTTTAAAATATAAAGCAGTTTTAAGAATTAAGGACACTGTTTTTGTAAAACCACCTTCAAATTCCCATTTATTTTTTTATAGGAATAAGTTTTCATATATGTATATAGAAAAACTAGAATAAATTTGACATCGCCTCAATATAGCAATAATTAGTTATTAATTCATATATAAGTGAACTAATTATTAAGAAATATATTTCTAATAATATTTTACTGTATATATTTGTTACTAGTAAAAATCTGGGTTATATTATGCTATTTTGAATAATTCTGCACTAACAAATAGTAATTGTAACATAGCTCAATCAAAAAGAAAAAATAACAGAAATTTATAATTATCAGAACTTTAAAAATTAGGATTAATTAATATACAAATTTTCCTGCAGAGTAATACTGTTAGGTGATCAAAACCAGTACTTAGGTATAATATTCTGTTTGTACACGGAATAGAAATATCAGTTCAAGAAGAGAAAGAACATTTCTGTCTGATTAAGGAAAAACAGTTTGTGTATTTTTAAACAAATCAAGGGCAATTTGAACTTGCTAAGTGTTTAGAGGACTGAAATAATTTAGAAAAGCAACATAACTGTTTTACTTTAAAAACTAATAAGTACAATGTGTGGAATAGTACAGCATTTGGAATTATATAAACTTAAGATGAAAATCTTTAGAAGTCAGTTTATAAATATACAAGAAGTTTCATAATTTAAAAAAATCCTTTGACAGTACAGGAGCAAAGTTTTTGGAAGTCATCAGCATAAATTGCAAAGGATTATCCTCTAAGAATTCTTTATCTAATGTAAATATACTGAAGCCGTACTAAACTTTTTCTTACCCCTATTATTTGTCAATTTTTTCCAGTTTCATTCAGAGTCAATAGTGGTTACTTAGTAATAATCATCAGCTTTCTTCATTCTTGTCATTGGCTTATTGACTGTGCAAGAATATCTGATCAGCCTAATTTGTAACTTAGACTGACCTCTAGAAAATTTTGAATAGCCAGGTGCCAGATTTCATGATCTTGCCTAAGGAAAGCTGAGGCAACTGCATCTCATTAGTTAGCCCCCCTAGGGGCCTAATTAAAGAACACTTTTTGGTTGTTTTATATATTGGGCACATCTGTTGATGACAATTTTCAGAAGCAAAGTACATTTTTATTGATAAATTTCCATAATTTTGTATTAGTAATAATACTGTTCTTATTAACAACCAGTATTAATTCTGAGCTAAATAATATATTATCTCATTTAACAATCTAGGAACTTACAAATTAGCTAATATATTTTAACATCAGTCCAATTTATAACAGGGGAAAAGTCTCAGAGATATTGAGTAATGTGTGCAATCTTATACCTCTAGGAAATGGTAGAGCTGGGATTTGAATGCTGGAATTTGCCTGATGGCTGTCCTACTATATTGTCTACTGGGGAAGTCATACATAATGTTAGACCTTGGACAACACATCCTAGATCATTTCTGGCGTTGACTTGGAGCAAAAGTTCTGTCTAGACAATTAAAATGTATATTTTCTTGCTGTACTAAAATAGTACCTTGGAAATGGCTAAACAGAAATTGCATCTATCAGCACATTTATGATAGTAAATAAACAAAATCTAAGCAACGTTTTCTAACCCCTCCCATGATAAAAGAAAATTCTGAGTACCGTGCAAAGAAATAACGCTAACGAGACATGCTCTGGATGGAAACTATCTGGTTAGAAAACTTGATTTACGGCACTTCTTATAAAATAAGTACCGAAGCAGATCTTGCTATCTGGCATTGGAAACTAATGCTGAAAAGATCTACCGAATTTCACAGATTTCTGTATTGAAAGCTATAGGTTCAGATTCCTAGATAAAGAGCTCGCTTCGGTAATGTTGTTAGTCTTTTAACAGAAAAACACATCAGGAAGCCACTGTATTGGTTTGATGTAGCATCATCTCCATATATCCTCCTTTAAGAGCTAGGAGGCTAGACCCTGTTGAGAATATGATAGCTCCTAGACCCTGTTGAGAATATGATAGCTCCTAATTAAGTATAGCAAGATTTTGCATGGAACAATAGAATGGGAGTGGTTAAAAGGACTGGAGAGTCTCATTTTCAAATTCCTTTATTTACATATTGAAAACTAAGGCCTAGAGAATTCAAACGTTTTATATATATTCATACATGTTATATAAAAGTCACTCTCACACGTATATCTAAGTTACTTTCTCTGTTAAATATTGTTTCCATTAAACTATTCCTGATTGAGGGGGAACAGAGTGCTTTTATTTTTTCTGGAAATTGTAACTTTCAGTGAGTTCCTAGTGTCAAGTTGACTGCTTGCCTAACACTTCTTGGTTCCTTTTATGTACATGGGAGAGCAGTACGCCAGTACACATCTCTACTTAACCCTCTGGTTTTGAAATTTTGTGATTAGACCAAAGGGTACCCTGTTATCAGCTTGACATACACATCGGTCTTAACAGCCTTTGACTTCCCCTCGGAAGCAGACAGCACTGCAAACCAGGAGAAATTGTAAACAAGTCACTATAGGGGCCTAGCAGGTAATGACTATGAGTGAAGCGGGCTGGGTAGGGAAAGTGAGGAATATGGACAATCAGAGACCACATGCCTCACCTGGCGGGTAGCATCTACTTGGCTCTAGCCAGTTTTTGCAAGATAGAAATAGAGCCCCAGCGTTGCCAGTTATTCCCATGTCTCATAAAAAATCCAAAATCCAAATTTCCCCATGAAGTCTCCCAATATTTAAATACTGGAAACTAAGTTTTAATTTTGCTTAAACTCTGTAGTGTTAGGTGGAATGTAGACCCCAAGTCACCAATATGTGAGTTGAGAGATTTAGCTATGCTAGAATCCCGAGCCAAGGATCCTTTTTCCATCAGTGAACTCTAAGGCTAGCACCCAATGTACATGGCTAACTGGAAACTACCTGGAACCCTGCCATGTTTGGTCAGCTTAAAACTGCCTTCGATTTCTGATTAGTTCTCTACTGTACTCTCTAGGGGCTGGGTCAGTGTCTTGAACGGCAGATGTTCACCTTTTGCAAGAATCTTTTACTGAGAAGAATGATCATATTTACACATAACCTATGGCACTCATTGAAAACATGCTCCAGATTAAACTCATCACCTAGATCAAAGGCAGTCACCTATTTTTCTCCAAATACTCCGGCTCACTGAAGATTCATGCTGCCTTTCCGCACCAGCCAGATCAGACTCCTTTGAAACTGGCATTCACCTGAATCAAGCCCCCATGTGTATAATGTATGTTAGGCAGCATACTTGGAATTACTGATTGCCTGTATTGGGAACAAATTGCCTTTATTGGCCCAAATCTCCAGCAGCCATGGTATTTTGTACCCTCAACATCATGACAGTTCCTGGCTTATAATCTAACTCAACTGACTGTGGAAATTTTAGAAATTGGTTGAACAAATTTAAGTACTATGCCAAGACCTCTCAAGCACCAAGTAAGTGGGAGTTTTCATGTTTCGATCATATTTTATACACTTGGCACTTTATTCATACTTCACTTAATCCTTACAGTAGTCCTGCGAGGTATGCTTACTTGCCCAGTTATACAGAAGAGTGAGAATACATAAAAGCTATCAAACTTCAAAACCAGGAGTCAGGGGGCTTCCCTGGTGGCGCAGTGGTTGAGAGTCCGCCTGCCGATGCAGGGGACGCGGGTTCGTGCCCCGGTCCGGGAGGATCCCACATGCCACGGAGCGGCTGGGCCCGTGAGCCATGGCCTCTTGGCCTGCGCGTCCGAAGAGTCAAATCTTAAAGTCCAGGGTTTTATCATATTAATTTTCACGACTAAGGAAAATATTTTCAACATAGAACTCTTAGAAAATTCAGAAGGAAACAAAATAAGAAAAAGATATCTACAAGTTTACTAGCCAAATATGATTTTATTTAATTATTGCATAGCCCTCAATTTTAAAATATTTTTCATTTTATAATATTGGACTCTTACTGTGTGATTTTTTTATTTAACAATTTCTTGGGAACATTTCATTATTAAATAGTCTTCTAATTATAATTTTTAATGTCTGCATAGAAACACGTTTTACACATTTAGCATAATTTATTTACTCCCCTATTGTTAGTCATTTAAGTAACTAAGGTTTTATTCTCTCTTTTATTCATTACAATGTTGTAATGAATATAATTGATGTTGAAACTTTGAACCAGTCAACCACAATGCAGTGAGTGGGTTGAAGCAAAGGCACTATTTTAAGATTTGTTTTCCAGAAAGTTTGGACCTATTTCTTACCAGCAATTTATGAAAGTCCCTTTTACTCAATTCTTCATATTGTTAATGGTGTATAAAGCTCCCAATTTAATCAACCAAGTCTTGTACATTATTATGTTGATTTGTTGTTAACAAGGTGAAGTATTTTCCCCAACATCATTACAGCATCAAGGGACTGCCGAGCTTTTAAGTGTGTGAGCTGTTAGATTCGATTGTCTGGGTTTAAATCCAGGCTCCACTACTACCGTGAGATTTGGGAAAAGTTACTTAACCTCTCTGTGACTCAGTTTCCTCTTCTGTAAGATAAATAAGAGAATAATAATAGCATCTAACTCATTAGCACATTTTGAGAATTAATGGGTTAACACTGTAAATTGCTTAGCACATGCCCGACACAATTTTAAACACAATAAACATTCATTGGTTGGTATTCACTACACATATTTATCTGTCATTTTGTGTTTCTTCCTCTGCAATATACATTTCATATTGTGGTGTACTTTTCTAGTGAAGGATTTGTTTCTCTCATATCAATATTTAAGAGCTTTAAAAAAATTTATGGATATTTACCACTTATTTGATATAGCTTGCAAATATTTTCCCCCAACTTGTCATTTGGCTTCCAATATAGTTGATGGTGTTTTTTGTTACTGCCATATAGTTCTTCCTTTTATGCTGACCTATAATCAATTGCTTTATTGGTAATGTACACATCTGCTTGTAGGCTTTGACAGGCTTTCCCATGCCAAAAACAGATGGATATTTATCCTTTGTTAGTTGTTTAGAAAATTTGTTCTGTATATTTAAATATTCAGTCCATTTGGAAGTTGTTATTTGTGTATTGAATGATTATTTTTCATTCACTTATTCAGGCATAAGTCCTGGATTCTTGAGCAGTAAACCTGATGGGGCTTACAGTCTAATGGGGAACACAAACAAATGAACAGGTAATTAAATAGAGTGTGATAAGTGCTAAGACAAAGAAATTCATGGTGACATGGAAAGGCACTGGAAGGACATTGAAAGCTAAAGAGTCTTTCCATAGGCATTAATGTCTAAGGTGAAAGCTAAAGGGTAAAGAGAAGACCCTTAGGAGGAAAAAGAGTACATAGACAGGCTCATAGTAAAGAACATGTTGCATTAAAAGTTGTTCAATATGACCAGAGCTTAGAGGAACGGAGATGGGGGTGAGAAATAGAAGTGAGGTTGGCAATACTGGCAGGCACCAGCTAGTAGAGGACCTCATAAACCGAAGGATTTTGAGCCCTATTCCGAAAGAATGATTGACTCTGATGTTTTAAGCAGCATTAACATTATGTGATTTATAGTTTTAAAGATCTCATTTCAGCTTCAGTGCGGAGAAAGGTTTGTAAAGGGCAAAATGGAGGTGCGAGGATCAATTGGGCACGATTGCTATTTTCTGGGCAAAATGGAGGTCAGTGGTAACTTTACCAAGGGGATAAATTTCACAGCGTGTTACTAGGCTAGCATAAGTTTATAGGAGGTTGAGGAAATGGAGATAATGAGTGTGGAAATAACAAATTCAGTGTGTGTGTGTGTGAGAGAGAGAGAGAGAGACACAGACAGAGACAGAGACAGAAAGGGACAGGCAAAAAGAGAGATGCAATATGGTAGAAGATGAGATAACTATGGTTTAATTTTTGTTGGTATTTTACCAAGGAGCCAATATGATAGAGCTTAAATACTGACAGGACAGAGCCAATGAATAAGACATTGGACATACAAGACATGGTTAATAGTGCAAGGATCACAATGAAGCAAAAAAAATGATGGACCAGAGCACTAGTGGAGGGATTGGACTCAGAATGGGGAGGGACATGTTGTCTATTGTAACAAAGAGGAGGGCGGTAGGATGGACTGATGTAAATGAATACATATTTATAAATTTGAAGGCAGGAAATTTATACTTGATGGTATCTAATTCTTCTGTGAAGTAAAACTTGACATTATCTCAGTTTATTTGGGTTACTAGCTGCTAAGGAGGATGGAAAGAGAAAGAAAGCTAAATGTGAAAAGAGTTGTGAAAAAGAGTTAAGGGTTTGTTTCATTTTGAAGACAATAAATTTATAGTGTAATATAGGAATTATGTTTGCTTTTCCCCAAAACAACCAGTTGCCTACTAGCCTTTAATTGCGTAATTCATCCTTCATTCTAATTTGAAATGCATGCTTTAGAGCATCCAAAAGTGTTTAAGCCATTCTTCTTACTAAACAGCATGGGGAGTGTTAAGAAGCAGGCGTTTGGTCTTATACAGGTGCTCAGTCAGCATTTGTTGAATGATTGAATAAATAAGAACATAAGTGAATGAGTGATGGATCAATTTGCAAACCAGGAAGAAGTATCATGTCATATTTTTTCAGAAATGTGTCAAAGTATTATAAGAAAATATGGGATACATGTGAAATTATATTTTCCTAAGCTATCAGTCATACTTGACTACTGTTGTAGACCAGCTGCCCACAGACCTTCCCTGGGTCTGGGCTTGGTGGATAACTACCTGTCATTCACCTGAGTGGTGAGGTATAATGCACATGTGTGATGTTTCCTCATTTTTATATAACCTGTGGATTATGCAGCAACTTGACTCTGGTGGCACAGTGAAATATTGTGCCTGAAACCTCAGTGTTGGATTCAAATGCTATAGCTTGGTAAACGTGGTTTCTGCAACTACACAAATATGATTTTAGGGAATATGGTGAGGTATGTAAAGTCTTAGGAAGTTCTCTATTGGGCTGGTCCAAGGATCAGCAGGACCTTACTTTGGACACATAGAAAACCACCGCCACCAACCCAAGCTCTTCTCCTTGAAACACTGGGGTTTTTCAACCAGCCAAGCTCATCAATCACCCGCAGCCCAATATCTATTAGGCCCTATATCTCCATGGAAGGACTGTGACATGTTTTAAAGTCACTGTTGTAGTCTGTTCAGACTGCCATATTAAAATACCACAAACAAAAATTTATTTCTCACAGATATGGAGGCTGGAAGTCCAAGGTTAGGGTGCCAGCATGGTCTAGTGAGGGCGTTTTTGGGGGTTGCAGACTTCAGACTTCTTGCTGTGGCCTCACATGGTAGAAGGGGTAGGGGAGCTGTCACAGGCCCCTTTTGCAGAGCACTAATCTTATATCACCTCCAAAGGCTCCACCTCCTAATACCATCACACTGGGCATTAGGACTTCAACATGAAAATTTGGGGGGGACACAAACATTCAGACCATTAGCAGTCACCACAGCAATAAAATGTAGTAACTACCAATTTGAAAATCATTCTTAATAGGATAGAGCAGAATTACAGGCTCATGCTTAATAAATCGCTTTGGAAGTTTTAGTGGTGTGAAGCCACTTTTGAAGAAAATCAACTAGAAATATAGAATACAGGATAACTGCAGATACTTTGGCCATGCAGAGAAATTGAGATTTCTTTATAGGATTCTACACTATCCTTTGTGTCACTGTAAAATGATGTATAACTTTCTTAGACATTTTGCCAAATCAATCCCTAACATTGAAAAGATTTGTCTGCGTGCTATTAATGAGATCATCCCTACTTCCGCAGTCTCACTAGTTCAATATTCCAACTAGGAATAATAGTAATTACCAACCCTATAATATTTATAAAAGTTATATCTGACAAATATCTGACTACCAAGCTTAAAATTCCAAATTAAAGATGTGATAAAACGTTGAAAGGGAATGTAATTTTGTGATTATATACGTGAACTCTGAAGTCATGCGTTTGGGGGTTCAAATCTTAACTCCTTTAATGTACGAGCTGTTTGACTTTAGTTACTTATCTTGTGTAAGCTTCAGGTTCATCACTGGAAAAGGAGAATGATAATAAGTCCTCATAGCTCTGTTGTAAAAATCAAATAAGATAATACATGTAAAACAACTAGCATTTTATATAAATATTAGCTAAAAATATCTTTAGGAATTACATCTATATCATTAGAATTGCTAGGTTTGCTCTTAGAGTAGATTATTTACCTTGTCAAAAAATTGATAAAAAATAGTTGAGTTCTTTAATTGATTAACTGATCTAAGACCCAATTCACTAAAAGATTTCTTATGTCTAAATAAGGGTAGATTCTAACTATGCATATCTGTTTTTAAAATTCTCCATTAGCCTAACAACTAAACGTACCATATAAGTACCAAATCTCTTCATATTAATTCCTTAACTTATAATAGACTGTAGGTGGGGAGAAAGAAAGGGCCCTTGGGTGAAAAGCAGAAGTAAGACTACTTATTTGGACAATGTCTGTTTTATAAACTAACTTCAAAAACTATACTTGATGCTACTGACTCAAATTCGTAGCTAAGAGAATTCATTATATTGCATGTAGAAACACGGGGATATTTAATGGAAACATTTTTCATGACAAATCAAAGAGAAATGTTTTCATTATAGCACTGAAGGTATTTCTCTGTAAACACAGATTTTAAAAAATGACATATAGAACATTTGTACAATATCAAAGTTTAATTGGCAAAAGTGTTTTTTTTTTTTTGGTCTGAATTGCTCACAAATGACAAAGCTTTGGCAAAGATAGCAGATCATGGCAAGAAAATGCCAATTGAATATTTGCATTTCTCTCTCATAATCTTAGAGTTTAGAGAAATGACCTCTAACATCTTTTTACTTCAAAATACAAATGATAAATTTGCACTTACTTATACATTTTACTGAGAAAGTGCATTTTTTCCTAATCTCTTTTCATTTATCCATCATGTATTCTTATAAGTCAAAAGAATAGGAAAAAAGTGAATGTAGATTCATATAAGTGCTTATACCCAAGAATCATAATAAATTATTCAAGGAGTAAAATAAAACACATTTAAAGGAATAAGAAAATATAAACAGAAATTATGACCAGTGGCATTAATCCAATTGAGCCATGAGACCTCAGGGAAGTAGCTTAAACCAGCCTTAATTTTGTCAGTTAAAAATTGAGAGGATTGGACCACATAATAGCAGTTCCTTTGAGCTCATTTCTGCTTAAATTAGTTCGGGTCTATTTCTCTTGGTTGCAACCAAGAATTCTGAGTGATTCAACCTCCCATCTACTTGCTTCCTCCTTCTGTTCAAACTCTGATTTTATTAACTTTCTTGTATATATGTCCTTTGTTACGGGCTGTTTCAAAATCATTGAGTAAGAGGTGGGATGTGACTAAAATACAGTATACCACAATGGCTCTACCAAACCTTCCTTATTTTGCTGAAGACATTTTGTCTCCTAGAAACTTCTCTTGCTTCAAATACTTATATATGTTCAATTCAGTTTCCACATGGCATTATGTCTTCTGTTCCATAGTCATCATAATCTGAATAATCTGAATCTCCCCCCACACAATCACTGCACATCATTACTCCTCACAGTTATTTGTTTCAGACTTACGAAGAATAAGTTAGATTTTCACTTACAGAGCTCATACCCACATGGCACTAAAGCGCCTAAGTGTATTCTACTCTGTCTCATTTCATTCAGTTCCACAATTCTGAATTACATTCCCTTATTGAACGCAGGTTAATACATCGTTGGAACCAATCATGCATATGCAACTTATTTCACATCATCTCCCAGACTCTGCTTTAGGAACACATTCATACACACAAAACTGATGGGGGCCAGGTCTTGTGAAACATAAAGTACGCAGTCTTATGCAGTCCTGAAAGCCACGTAGTAAAGTTTTAAAGCATTTTAGTTTAGTTGTTTTTTTTTTTTAACTACACAAGGACATGACGAAGATTCAATTTTAAGTGAATTTATCTGGGCTTCATTTATTCAACAAATTTATTGAGAGACTTCTATGTACTATACATGCTTATAGCTATTACTAATATGTCATTGAATAAATTATTTCTTCCTCATGGAGATAATTTACATATATATGTATATATCTTTAGATATTTATAGATAGATAGATATCATAAATACAAATGAATATGTAATTGTTGATTGGAAAAGTGCTAAAGAGATACAGAATAGTAGTAGATCAAGTGTGTATGTGGTGTGGGGAAGGTGGATGTGATGTGGGGAAGGCTCTCTTGATGAAGTGACATTTAAGCTAAGAATTCAGGGATGAAGGGAAGTACATAAAACAAGGAGGGTGTAGAAGTGTGTCCCAGGAAAATGAGGTGCATAGGCAAGAGTTCTGACATAGGAAGATCATGGAACTTCTGAGAGCTAAATGAAGTCCAAGGCCAATGAAGTGCAGAGAAAGAGCAGGGGTGTGGTATGAGCAGAAAATAGTCAAGGGCTATATTACGTGATGCAAAGCCTTGTAAAGCCATGTTAAGAATATTGCTCGTTATTGCAGAACAATGAAGAACTAATGAAAGAATTCATGTGAGAAACGACCTGAAACACTTGTTCTAAAAAATGCTCTGTGGAAAGAGGTAAAAAGAGTGGACATGAGGAAACCAGTTTGAAGGCCATTTCAGTAATCCCAGCAAGAGATGATGTTGGCTTAGACTACAGTGGTTGTGGAACTCTTTAAGAGATATTTAAGAGATAAAGAAGACTGGGTATAGAAGGAAAGAGTGCTTGAAAGCAAGTGTGAGAAAGCCAGTGTGAGATTCAGGATTTCAACTTGAGCAATTGGATGGTGGTGATATTGCTTACTATAAGAAACTGTAGAGGAGGCGTAAGTGAGGGGTGGGAGCTAATTCACATTAAGACATGCTAATTTTGAGGTGTATTTGAATTAAATAGCAGTGTTGAGTAGCAACTGTATGCATGGTTACGGGATAAGAGGAGAGAACTGAACTAGAGAAATAAATTTGAGAAAGTCAATGTAGCAATCCTGATTAGAGTCAGGGGCATGGACTTTAGTAGGTAGTGTCCATGGGGTCTGAAGAGAGGAATTGAGGGGCAGTCTTTTAAGGGGCAGCATTTAAAGCCCAATAGAGAAGGAAGAATCAGTAAAAAAGAAACTGATAAGCAAGAGAGAGAAAAGCAGAGGGAAAACTATGTGGTTATTGAATCCAAAGGGAGAGAGTTTCCCACAAAAGGGAATGACTAATAATGCACAGAATTTTTGAGATTCTTTTTTTTTGTTTTAAGAAATTTATTTATTTTTGGCTGCCTTGGGTCTTCGTTGCTGCACACGGGCTTTCTCTTGTTGCAGCGAGCGGGGGCGGGGGCTACTGTTCATTGTGGTGCGTGGACTTCTCATTGCGGTGGCTTCTCTTGTTTCAGAGCACAGGTTCTAGGCACAGGGGCTTCAGTAGTTGTGGCTCACGGGCTCTACAGCACAGGCTCAGTAGTTGTGGTGCACGAGCTCAGTGGTTTTTGAGATTCTGAGTAAGAAAAAGTGTAGACAGGGTAGGTTGGAGGTGGAGGAGGTTGGGGAAGGGCAAGTGAGTGGCTGTAACTGCCATTCAAAAGACTAGTTAGGAGGCCAAAATCAGGCCCTTTTGTGTTACCTTCAGTTAGGTCTGAAAATCAATGAATGGAAATTGAGGGTCTCAGACAAGAAAAAACTGGGGGGAGATGGCTAGGTAAGAGATATTATATATATGAGGTAAAGGAGGAAAAAGATTAGAGAATATTCTGGCACCCTGGAAAATTTAAGGAGTGAAAGAAGTAAGGGTGTTTGGCAGAGAACTGCATTTGAAGGAATATGATGAGTTCCACTTTACTGGCAACACCCATGTCACTCTCCGCAGTCACGCAAATTTTCTATTTTCCTTTAAGTTTAATCCATTTTTTAAAATGGTATTGGAAAAATTAGAGTTATCACAAATTTGATGACATGAGTGAAAGATGGAAAGTCTCAGGACAAAAACTTGGCCTCAAATTTGGCATTAGGCATTGATTAATTTATTCACTACATAGATAATAAAGACAGATATAATTATGATCTCTCCACATATGTTTTCATATAAATGAAACCTTTAGTTTCTTTGATGATGTGAAATGTCTGGAGAGCTATAGATGAATCTTAGCCCATAAGTAACTTTAAGCTACCAAATGATTTCTATATAAAGGAATTGACAAATGACTATAAAGCAGCGGGCCCCAACCTTTCTGGCACCAGGGACCAGTTTCATGGAAGACAATTTTTCCACGGATGGGGAGGGGATGGTTTTGGGATGATTCAAGCACATTACATTTATTGTGCACTTTATTTCTATTATTATTACATTGTAGTATATAATGAAGTAATTATACAACTCACCATAACGCTGAAAGGAGACAGAGCTCTGGTGGTAACGTGAGCGATGGGGAGCAGCTGTAAATACAGATGAAGCTTCGTTTATTTGCCCGCTGCTCACCTCCTGCTGTGCCCAGTTCCTAACGGGACACAGACGGGTACTGGTCCATGGCTCGGGGGTTGGGGACCCCCGATATAGAGGACTTCTGATGCTCTTGCAAAATTTTTCCTGTAAACTATGTTTTAGTTGAATTTGTTTCATCGTTTCATGCTTGTTAATAAGACATCTCTGGCTGAGAATGGCTTTTGGCTCATCGAAGTAAAACTCACCTGCTGTGCTGTTGCAGACATGGATCAAGCCTTGTCATCCTGTTCTCTTCAACAGAATATGACATGCAAGTAGTGAGCTCAGCATGCAGAATGGTGAAGCCAGCAGAGGGAGACTTAAAGAAAGGGTTTATCACTGTGCTTGGACTGCACAAGGGGTTTTACTTCCTGAGGATCCACATGACGTGCCAAATTAAATATTTTCATCTCCTTGGTTAGTAACAGTTTAGTGACTCTGACATCCCAAGTATCTTACGACATGGTAGATGTCAAAAGAACTACGTATTTTTCATATTTTGGAAACACAGTATGTGTAGCACAGATTGTTTGGTCTAAAAGATGTGACCAATCGCTGTGCTAGGTTAGCCGGTCATCAAATTGGGCAAACATCAATATTTGTTACTAGTATGTTTCACAAATTGGCATTGTTATGCCACCTCTAAAACTGTTCCCTTTCACGCAGGGTTTTGTTTCATATAAATTTAACGCTGGCCTCAAAGCCATGCTGGCAAACCCATGAGATTCTCCTATGCTGCAGAATTGCCTCAGAGGAAATGAATCACTTTGGAGGAATGAAGAACATTTTCACTTCTTATCCAAGGAAGGAAACAAAGCTAGGAAGCTTAGGAAATAGTCAAGAGGAAAAGAGTTATACCCTTTTTAATAAAGCCAGATTCTATTACTTTTGGACAGCAAATCCATTCCTTTTAGATTCTAACAGTTTCATGGAACCAATATGAGAGTACGTCAGAGAAGCATTTGTTGTTATAGAAGTTATCTGACTAATCCTGATCTCAGGCTATATGGGCCCAGCTGAGGCATCTGCCAGGTAAACTTGTGTCCCAAGGCCTGAGCTACAGTGGATTTTCCTTCTGGATACAGCCACGGTTGAAATAACTAGAGGGATGAGTTGGAACCTGATTCCTTATGAGTGACAAGTATTGACCTGTTATGTCAAAAAATACAAGAGCCAAAATCACTGAACAAGCTAAAGTTTAGGAATCAATTAAAATTGGAACAATTAATCAATTAAAATTGGAACAGTTAATTAAAATTGGGGTGCAGCCAATTAGGGTACACTTAGCTGGAGTACCTGAGGTTTATCTTTAGTCATTCAATTAATTTACAATCTTTATTAAGCACCTACTATATGCCAAGCACTATTACCAGCACTTGGGATAATTCAGTGAAAAAAACAATCTCAGGTTTCTTAGAACCTAACTTCTAGGTTGAGGGCCAGGAGAAGATAATGCCCTGTGGGCATAATAAATAAGTAAATTATATAATTATAAGAAAGTGATTAGTGCTATGGAAAAATTTTAACTAGAACAGGGTAATGTGGATTAGACATTCGAGAAGGACAGTTTGCAATTTTAAAATGATCAGTGCAAACTTCATTGAGAAAATGACATTTAAACAATTTTTTTTTTTTTTTTTCCGGTATGCGGGCCTCTCACTGCTGTGGCCTCTCCCGTTGCGGAGCACAGGCTCCGGATGCGCAGGCTCAGCGGCCATGGCTCACGGGCCCAGCCACTCCATGGCATGTGGGATCTTCCCGGACCGGGGCACGAACCCGCGTCCCCTGCATCGGCAGGCGGACTCTCAACCACTGCGCCACCAGGGAAGCCCTAAACAAATATTTGAAGAAAGTAAGGGGGTTAGCATGTGAATATCTGAGTAAATACTGTCCCAGGCAGAAGAGGCCTCCAGTGTATGCCCTGTGGCAGAAGCACGGCCTTAACCTTAAGAGGCTCAATGTGCTTTTGTGTTGAATTGGCCTCAGAGTTAAAGAATATGTGTGCATTATCAAGGCCTCCTGAGTCCTATGATTTCTCAGCGGCTGCCCCTAGTGCTTACTTTAGTCATCTGTGTTATGTCCATTATCCCCCTAGAGCTTTTGCAGTATCTGTCCCTTTGTATGGCTCAGATGCTATAATTCCCAGTAGACAACTGGGAATCTGCTTTCATCCAACTGAAGGTCCTCTAACAACTTACCAAATACCATTTCTGGAAGTAGGGTGGATCCAGATGCACCAGTATATGTGGTAGACAGAATAATGGCCCCCAAACATGCCTACATCCTAATCCCCAGAACCTCTGAATATGTTACCTTACATGGGAAAAGGGACTTTGCAGATGTGATTAAGGATGTAGAGTTGGAAGATTATCCTGGATATTCTGGGTGGGCCCAATGTAATCACAAGGGTCCTGTTAGGAGGGTTGTAGGAGGGTCAGAACCAGAAAGAGAGAAATTTGAAGTGCATGTTGCTGGCTTTGAAGACGAAAGAAGGAGCCAAGAACCGAGGGAGGCAGGCAGCTTCTAGAAGTTGACAAAGGCAAGGAAATGGATTCTCTCTTAAAGCCTCCAGAAGGAACCTTGATTTTGGAACTTCTGACCCCTATAGCTATAAGAGAATAAATCTGTGTTGTTTTAAGCTGCAGATTTTGGGGTAATTGTTACAATAGCAAGTTGGAGGAGGTCATCAAGAAGAGGTGACCACCAGTTGACCCTTGAGCTGGACCCAGCCAGTTAGTTAGAGGCTGCTTACCCGTTCCTCGTCCTTGGAATGTGTGTTGTTTGCCTTCCCCATTCCCAGAAGCTTTTTTAAGGATACAGCCTTGAAATGGAAATGTAGAGTTGAGGCTCTCTGGACTGTGTATGTGACTGAACCGAGTTAAGACCTCTATATAAACTTTTAAGATTCCGGCAGGCAGGCAGGCACAGAATCTACTAGTTTTGTGGCTGCCCATGAAAAGTCTCATAACCAAGCTCCCTTTCTTATAAACCTGCCACCTACCAATCTGAAGTGGTCTGCCCTTTTCTTCTGTCTCTCCCCATCCTCTGTGTATGGGGGGCCAGTTTCAGATTACACCTGGGAAGCTCCAGAGGAGGTTGCAAAGCAACACAACAATAGAAAACTTATGCAGTATGTCATTAGTCTGGATTTATTTGCCTCGGGGAGACCCAATCCTAGGATTTCTGCTGGTCCCAAAGATCAGGGAAGATTCTGACCTCTGCATATTTGGATGAAAGTTAGTTAGAGACCAAAGTTTTCTCAGTGTCTCCTTGACTTTTCTGAAGAGCAACCGAACAGCTCATAGAAACTGTTTCCCAAATTGATCAAAAAACCTCAGTACCTCCTTCCAAGTGCAACAAGTTTCCCAGGAAGCCCAAACCCAGCCCAGACCCCTAATGTAACTCGAAAAGTTTGATTGCATATAGATTGACCTTGGTTTATAGGATGTCAAAGAGTTATTCACATCATTGCCTTGTCTTCTATATACCACACTGTTCTCCTATTGCCTTGACAAGGCTGGTACTTTTAATATGCATTGGCAGATTTGAAAAGACTTTTCTATTTCTAAGCTTATAGTTTTAGAACGTGGGTAATATTTTGAGAACATCTGTATTCTAGTTTATACATTTAATGTAGGATGCATCATTATCTGTTGATAAAATAGCAAAGTGAATACAACAATAGATTCCAGTCTTAGCCTTTTTGAAGATCATGTAGCCTTGAACACTTGGCCTTGCTGTACCACTCTCTAGCCTCTTAAAAATGTAATAATCCTCAAGGTTATTGAGAGAATAAATGTTCTGAGATACCTGGAAGAAAATCTCAGTGGTAGAATTTCATAAATATTTAAAATATAAAATGTTGGAACTGGAAAGCACTTTAGAAATGAAATGGTCCAAGACTCATTCCATAAGCAAGGAGAAACATTCGGACAGAGAAATACAAGTGATTTACACAACATCATATAGCTGGTGAGGGACAGGCACAGTGTCACATAGCCAGCGAAGCACAGCTCTCTTAGTGCCATCCCAGGCTACATTCATTTTAACATATACATTTTTCAAAAAAATCCAAGTTTTCAAAAGAATAAGCAGAATTCTTTGTCTTCGTTACAACTTTCTAATACCTCACCAACTCTCAGTAACCAAATAAATTGCCACTTCACTAAGACTAAAAGTGGGGATAGTACCCTTGGGGTTAGCAGTTTCTTGTAATGAGGAGCCTGGATGAATAAGGAAGTAGAAACAGGAAGACTTTGAATAAGCAACTTGTTAAGTATATGAAAACTATGGTTTCCCTCAATTTTTGTTTCCTTGTTTCTGACTTGGAAAAGTTTATATGTTATTCAGCTGTTGTAAATACCATGTAACAAATGGTCACTCATCTATCTATGCATACACTTTTTTCCTCTAATTTCTCCTAACCTACCTTCTTCAGAAACTTCAAAATAATTTTGGCTTTGTTACCTGATGGTTATTCTTCTTTCGAAAAAAAGGGAGAGGGGCGTCCCTGGTGGTGCGGTGGTTGAGAGTCCGCCTGCCGATGCAGGGGACACGGGTTCGTGCCCCGGTCTGGGAAGATCCCACATGCCGTGGAGCAGCTGGGCCCGTGAGCCATGGTTGCTGAGCCTGCGCGTCCGGAGCCTGTGCTCTGCAACGGGAGAGGCTACACAGTGAGAGGCAAAAAAAAACAACAACAAAAAAAAACAGGGAGAACGCCAAGAAGCTTAAGGATGTTGACAGAGAAGGAAATTGTTCCATAAATAACAAATAAGCAATAAAGAGGTTTTCCTGAATGCCTTAACTCATGCCATTTTCTTTCTTCAGGGTGGCTTAGTGCAGGACAAAAGGACTTCTGAGAACCCTAGAAGACATGTATTGGGTACAGCTGAGTAGATGTGAGCCTTGGGTCCAGAGTCAAGTAAAGGAAGGAAGCCACCATCAAAGCTACAAAACAATAGATGTGAAATAGGAGAATCACCAGGTCATGTAACTAAACCTGCCACAAGGATGCAAAATCACACAATATACAAGTAGGAATTAAGGTCTAATTATTGAGATACTCCAGTAAAGAGAAAATCGTTGTTGGAATATCATTTGAGTTGGACACATGAGATTTTTCTACCTTCTATACTAAGCTTAGTTTGATTCCACAGCTTATCTGCCTTAAAGCAACATTGAGGGTGTACTTGACACCATTCAGTCCTCCATTTCTAATATGACAGAAGCAAGACATATTTCTTTTTTTGTAATAAGTAGTCATATCAATAAAAGTTTCTCAGCCTCTTTTGGTACATAGTACAGACTCTTGCTTCAGTATTAAGAAATGTAAAGAAAGTATCCTGCCCTTTGAGAAATTCACAATTGGTCACTCAGTAAATGTGTGCTTTATTGCTTTCCCTGAGAGAGGATTTCTATGGTTTACAAGACCTTGAAACCTCTGAGATAGGGGATTTTTATTTTTATTAATATTGAGAAATGTCACCACTATTATGTTTTTATGGTTGGATCCCTGGTGATTATCTATTATCACTAAGGACAACAATTCCACACTGTGCCACTAACATTTTCAAATACCTGAATTAAAAAAGGAGTTGAATGAGGTCCTGAGGACCACAGGAAAATGTGTTTCTTTTTTTGTTTGCCTTGTAACTGTAATTTTATATTTTAAAAAAGTAATGTGAAAGCTAGGTGTTTAAAAACAAGGCACAGTGTATAGAATTAATAAAATCTTGGCAAACGGGGCATTATGACCCCATTCACAAGGGTAGTGAAGACAGTAGGCTAACGTTTCAAAGCAGCATTTTAGAAACTTTATTCTAACTCGGTGTTTTTAAGGTTTAACCACCCATGGTAAGTGCCATAAGTTGTGAATTTCAAGCATCCCTTATACCTTTACTTCTTGGAATTCTTCAATTCTGAATTGCAACAATCCAACTGAACCATCATTGCACTGTTCTTTTCTTTAGAAATGGAGGGAGGGAGGGAGGGAGGGAGGGAGGAAGGAAGGAAATTACAAATGCCTTACCCTTTTTCCATAGCAAAACCAGGTTTTCCTTTGAATTAGAAAAATTGACAGAAGAATTTACACATTTCTCACAATTGCAAAACACTTTTAATTAAAAAAAATGTTCTCTTACAAAGAACTTCTGCTGATAGAACCACTCATGGTAACAAAATATGTGTTAGTCAGGATTCTCCAAAGAAACAGAACCAACAGAGAGAGAGAGAGAGAGAGAGAGAGAGAGAGCGCGAGAGCGCGAGAGCGAGCGAGAGCGAGCGAGCGAGCGAGCGAGCGAGAGAGAGAGAGAGAGAGAGAGAGAGAGAGAGAGAGAGAGAGAGATTGATTTTAACGTGCAATTGTGGAGGCTTGTTAAATCCAAACTCTCAAAATCTGATGGAGTAGGCCAGCAGGCTGGATTCTCAGGAAAGTCTTATGGCTCAAGTCCAAAGGCAATATTCTGGCAGACTTCCTTCTTGCTCAAGAGGAGATCAGTCTTTGTTCTATTAAGACTTTCAAGGAAATGAGTGAGGCCCACTCACATTATGAAGTGTAATCTGCTTTACACAAAGTCCACTGATTTAAGTGTTAATCTCACCCAAAAAACACCTTTGCAGAAAATATTTAGGATAATATTTTTCCAAATATCTGGTAACCATGGCCCAGCCAAGTTGACACATAAAGTTAACAGTTACAAACATATAGGATTAAAATCAGAGTTATTGATAGAAAAAAAGATCTGAGAGGGAAAAAAGCACTTTTATTTCACATTTAGGGCAAGGTACACATTGCCCTCCTCACCTTGGCTCAGATATGCCCGCAATCTATTTGGGAAAGCCCATATCTCACCCTAACCAAAACAACTCTGAGAACTGTGTGTGTGCTATGTTCACATGTGTACACACATCTTAACAGAGAAGTATCATTCCCATGATAGAAACTTTAAGCATCATGGAATAGTACTTTAAATATGCCAACCCTGAAATTTCACCATCTGGCCAATGATCTTCTCTGTAGATAATACAGTAGTCTCCATTCACCATCCCCTAGGAGAGAAATATTTTCTGCTTCATCGTTCAGTTTTCTCTCTTGGATGTGGCTGGCTTATTAGATTATTTTGGATGTGTATTATTGGATATCTAATTTGGATATGGATTGTTTTCTAGACAATAATATTAAATGCCTTTCTTCTTTGTAAATCTCTTCATTAAGGCCCTGTATTTGTTAGATTTATGAGAATTCAAAAGCAGAACATGTCAAACCTTTTAATAAAATTCATATGTATATCATTTGAGTCAACCATCTCAAAGGACAATAGGAAATAGAAAAACAGTTCATTCACACATTCTACACTTGGATTTTCTGAGCTTTAGCAGTGCACTGAGAATAGTCAGTTAGAGACAGTAATGATAATGGTGGTAGGTGGTGAGAGTGATGATAATGGGCTGATGAGGTGGGGTCAGAAGGGCAATCATGTTAATCATCTCTAAGCCAACAAGAACGAACATAAAGTAGCATGAGTCAACTCCAATTCCACCATTTAAGATAACATTATTTACTATTTTTATTTTAATCATCTAAATTCACTTTTCCTCTGTCCACAGCTTGCTCTGAAAACATGGAAAACAATGTTTTTAAAAACTGATTTTAAGATGACATTTAAAACATTTCTTGCAACAAAAACTCCTATAGGTTTTAGAAATATCTTGTTGCAAGTGAAATGCTTATTCTTTGAAAAGCTTAACAGAGGGTCAAAGACTTTGTTTTTCAATTCTTTGGTTCCTAAATTTCCCATCTTACATGTTGCAATGAAATGAATGTTTACATCCCCCCCCCCCACCAAATTCACATGTTGAAATCCCAACTCTCAATTTGATGGTATTACGAGGTTGGGTGTTTGAGAGGTAATTGGGTCATGAGGGTGAAGCCCTCCCAAATGGGATTAGTGCCCTTATAAGCGAGAACCCAGAGTCCTCTCTCCCTTGTTCTGCCTTGTTAGAATACAAGAAGGTGGCCATCAGCAACCAGGAGAAGGACTCTCATCAGACACCAAATCTGCCTACACCTTGATCTTAGACTTCTAGCTCCCAGACCTGTGAGAAATAAATGTTTGTTGTTTAAACCACCCTATCTATGGTATTCTGTTATAGCAGCCTAAACTGACTAAGACAAATGTCTGTATCAGTGAAGATTACCTTAAGAAATCCCTGCTAATTGAGCAAACTTAGTTTATTCCTGAAGATATTTATCTAAGTAAGGATAAATTGCTTTTGTACCTCACCTTATAACAAAGTACACAAGGCTTTACATAAAGGCAACATCAAATGTTTCTCCCCAGGTTAAACCTTTAATTAAATAATTTAAAAATAAGTGTGTTATACAAAGTTGCTAATATCTGATTGTTTTTGTCCTATACAAAAACAAACTTTTATGCTTCAAACTAATCACTGTATTCTCAATTTTAAAATCCCTTTAGTAGTTTCTTTATAGACATGGCTCCTAACTTTAAGATTTCAATTTAGATTTTTTTTAAAAGGAGTCAAATGCATACCCTTACCTCTTCATGTACCACCTTTAGCACTTTCTTGATTTTAGAAGAGATATGTGACATAAAACTAATTCAACCTATGCTTTACTTCAAATCAATAGCATCAATAAGCTAAAATCCACAAAGATATTAGGTAGAGAGCTTGCTATTAAAAACACATATACTATGTAAAAGAATGAAATTAGAACACTCTCTAACACCATACACAAAAGTAAACTCAAAATGGATTAAAGACCTAAATGTAAGGCCAGATACTATCAAACTCTTAGAGGAAAACACAGGCAGAATACTGTATGACATAAATCACAGCAAGATCCTTTTTGACCCACCTCCTAGAGAAATGGAAATAAAAACAAAAATAAACAAATGGGACCTAATGAAACTTCAAAGCTTTTGCACAGCAAAGGAAACCATAAACAAGATGAAAAGACAACCCTCAGAATGGGAGAAAATATTTGCAAATGAAGCCACTGACAAAGGATTAATCTCCAAAATCTACAAGCAGCTCATGCAGCTCAATATCAAAAAAACAAACAACCCAATGCAAAAATGGGAAGAAGACCTAAATAGACATTTCTTCAAAGAAGATATACAGACTGCCAACAAACACATGAAAGGATGCTCAACATCAGTAATCACTAGAGAAATGCAAATCAAAACTACAATGAGGTATCACCTCACACCAGTCAGAATGGCCATCATCAAAAAATCTAGAAACAATAAATGCTGGAGAGGGTGTGGAGAAAAGGGAACCCTCTTGCACTGTTGGTGGGAATGTGAATCGGTACAGCCAGTATGGAGAACAGTATGGAGGTTCCTTAAAAAACTAAAAACGGAACTACCATATGACCCAGCAATCCCACTACTGGACATATACCCTGAGAAAACCATAATTCAAAAAGAGTCATGTACCACAATGTTCATTGCAGCTCTATTTACAGTAGCCAGGACATGGAAGCAACCTAAGTGTCCATCAACAGATGAATGGATAAAGAAGATGTGGCACGTATATACAATGGAATATTACTCAGCCATAAAAAGAAACAAAATTGAGTCATTTGTAGTGAGGTGGATGGACCTAGAGTCTGTCATACAGAGTGAAGTAAGTCAGAAAGAGAAAAACAAATACCGTACGCTAACACATATATATGAAATCTAAAAAACAAAAATAAAATGATCATGAAGAACCTAGGGGCAAGATGGGAAAAAGACGCAGACCTTCTAGAGGATGGACTTGAGGATATGGGGAGGGGGAAGGGTAAGCTGGGACAAAGTGAGAGAGTGGCATGGACATATATACACTACCAAACGTAAGGTAGATAGCTAGTGGGAAGTAGCCGCATAGCACAGGGAGATCAGCTTGGTGCGTTGTGACCACCTAGAGGGGTGGGATAGGGAGGGTGGGAGGGAGGGAGATGCAAGAGGGAAGAGATATGGGACATATGTATATGTATAACTGATTCACTTTGTTATAAAGCAGAAACTAACACAGCATTGTAAAGCAATTATACTCCAATAAAGATGTTAAAAAAAAAAAAGATATGCCCCAAATTTGCTAGGTTGTTTTCTGTGATAAAATGTGGTTGTCTGTCAAAAACAAAAAAAACACACATATACTGACTCCTATTCTGTGACTCTGTACAAAACACATTGAGCAATGTAGCCATAATGGATTTCATTAGCTAGTTCTCCAGTAATGGACACTAACTTGGTAATTCATAAAGTGACAAAGCAGTAGACAGTGCCTCTTTGACTAAATCAGTCACTAAATGCTTTAGTAAAGGATTACCTTTCTGTTCTAGTTTTCAATGATAGTTTCTAAATGTTGACCCAAAACAAATAGACTGCCAGATACTTCTCCAGCACAGATGGGTTTATTTGCGATCAGCAGAGAATTGCAATTCAGGGTCTGCAACCAGGGCGAGCCACGTGCAAGTCCCCCTCACGGCAACGGAAAGCTAACACTTTTATGGGGAGGAAAAGGAAGCTGAGAGGGCTGTAGTAAACAGAGTCCATGGCTTTTCATTGGCTGAGTCTTTGCCAGGAAAGAAGAGGAGTGTTTCTTCTTCCTGTTGGGCTCTGCTATAGTCACAAGGCATGAGAGCTCCCCCTTCTGTCTCCCAACTCTATTTAATTGGAGTTTCTGTTTATTAACTTTTTACATAAATAAAAAAAGAAATAAAGAAGTTACCAAGTGAAGCAAAACGTAGTGAACCCTGCTTCTTTCAGGGAGGGTAGTAATCTGAGATTCACAGTGCAGTGTGGGTCGAATTCAGTTAGGGTGGGGAGCCTTTGTTACCAGGCATGGAAAGAAGTGTAACTACATTTGGCATAGCTAAGCCAGGGTTAGTATCTCTCAAGGAATAGAATCAAAGTCATGCTGATTGGAGGAATATGCATTCTCCATATAGACTTGACTAGATATTTTTAGGAAATAATGATGCTCAAAATAATAAGGTACATTTACGTTTAAATATGTTAAGACTCCAGTAATCATACTGTAGGTTAAAATATATTCATGAGACCCAAAGTGAAGTGGGTGAATTCATGAAGTGAATTACAACCAAAAAGTTTTAAATGAGATAAAATAGAGAAACAGAAACTATGAAAGTACCCCACATGTAAAAAAAAAATTGCTTCATTAAATTTTGTTACAGTTTTATATAGAGAAAGGTAACTGTTTTGTAGTTTTTCTTCTAGAATGTGGGTTTTTTTTTTTTCTAGACTCAGAAACTCTTGAGGGTTTGAGGATTCTTCAATTTACCTTATAACATTAACTCATGGAATTTACAGGAGAATACAATACTATATCTAAGATAACTAGAAAGTGGTCAAGAGAAATGTACCAGACCAAGCACCTGTAGCTTGCTGTCAAGACTGACTAATGAGAACTGGCCTTGTTGAGATACAAGTGCTCCAGAGAATGGTCACTAGTCATGCACCCCTCAGGGGTCCACATAATTAGCTAGTCACCTGCACCTGAGGGGCTACGCGACTAAGCTAGTAAAAAAAACATTAAGAAACTTCAGGGCTGATGCCTTCCCTAAGTTTTTCTGTACACATTCAGCCTTATCTCTTAGCTTTGCCATGCACTGAATAATTATGATAATAGAAATTGGGCCTAGGGATCATAAGACTGCCAATTTGCCATTCCTGTGCATATTGTGTTTGGTCCCGTTCAGTATTCTTTCTTACATATAAGTAGACAATGCTGGGTGAAACCTCATTGGTACCTTCTGAGTTGACTATCAATCTGAATTCAAGACAACCACTGCCAGTAAAGTGAGCACTCCATATATATAGGTATCTGGGTGCTGAATCTGAATGTGGGTCATGATCAAAAAAGGCTGAAAGCTACTTATTGCTATAGCATTGCTGGTGATGAAATAAGTATATTTTAAGAACCAACTGTTTCTATTAACACATCCTCATGCAGAGAAAAGAAATAGAGCTCACTGTCACCCATATCAGTATCCTAAGAAGACTAAGCAATAGACAAAGTGAAACTGCATTAACATGAGCTGACCTCCATGGTTGTAGAAGTTGCAAGAACATGATGGAACAGGGACTCTGTTATCCTTGCAGAGGTTGTGTGTCCTGTAGAAAAAGAGTACAACATAGAGCTTTAAAAAGGACTTTAGGAGAAAACCAATGAGAAAATGTGGCGAGAGATTGAGTTTGAGCAAAGAAGTATTCGTGTGCTTGTCAATCGCCCATCACTACACACACATGCATGTACCTATGCACACACACACACACACACACACACACAGATTGTACCCTGTTCCAGCTCTGAACTAACAAGTTGTCTCTGGAGAAGTAAGACAATGTGGAAATTCTTATCCATAGGTGTTTGACAGGGTATGGTGTGATGCAGAACCAGAAAGAAAGGAACATGGGCATGGAGATAAATGTCCATCCTCAGACAATGAGCAAATGGATACATTTCCACAGCATAGATAGAAACTTTCCTTGGGCATAGACAGAAGTTTACTCACTTAGTTGCACAAACAAGTCTTTGTGATGTTAGTCTAAAATGTTTAAATCCTATAGCAGTTGTAGAACTCAGAATACTAAATTAGCAACTTTGTAAGTTTGAGAATTGAGAAGTGTTATGGGCTGAATTGTGACACCCTCCCGCCCCTGCAAATTCATATGTTGAAGTCCTAGGACCTCAGAAGGTTACTGTTTTTGGCGATAGTGTCTTTAAAGTGATAGGTGAGGCTCAATGAGGTTATATGTATAGGCCCTAATCCATGGGACTGCATCGGAGATAGAGCCTTCAAAGAAATGATTAAATTAAAATGAAGCCAATAGGGTGGGGTCCTAATCTAATATGACTGCAGTTTTTATAAGAAGAGAAAAAGACACCAGGAATACACATGCACAGAGAAAAGGCCATGTGAGGATACAGTAAAAAGTCAGCTATCAGCAATCCAGGGAGAGATACCTCAGGAGAACCAACAAATCTGCCTTGATCTTGGACTTCCAGTCGCCAGAACTATGAGAAAATTAACTTCTGTTGTTTAAACCATCCAGTCTGTAGTATTTTTTTATGACAACCTCAGCAAACTAATGCAAGACAATAAGGAAAAGAAAAAGGTGGAGACAGTATGAAAAGTGAGCGTTGTAATATTAAAAATATAGAACATAGTTATTTGACCATTGAAATACTATGTTTCACATTCTTGAAAGAAAATGTTTGCTTCTAATTTTTTTACCTTCTACACAAAATAAAAAATTTGAAATAACAATTTTTTTCATAGTTGGAGGTATTTTCACACTATGCCAGTAAGCCATTAAGTGTTTTCAAGGTTAAGAGGTAATGTACTGTGTGTTAATTTTATTTAGTCTATATATTTCTTATTAAGAGTTGGAAAGCACTTAGGAGTAACAAAGTTAAATCAATTTCTTGTATTGGCTCATGTTGACATTTTTGACATAGATAAATTGGCTCCTTTTTATTAATGAAAACATTTTCAAAGTAAATAAAATAATCATGATGTTTGTGCAGCATCAATAGGATATGCAAGGAGAAGTTAATGACTTTCAAAAGCCTTTCCAAAAGTGTCAGGGTGGATCAGGCACTTTAGAGTTTTGTTTCATTTTTTCTTATTTCTTTCATTGGCAAATAAGAGAAAGACTTTCAATATATACTTTTAAAATGAAATTAATATCCATTAAAATGTTCATTCAAGAGTATGTATAGACATGTTTCACAGTTTTCTTCAAGGCCACAGCTCCATTCTTTCTGTAGTTCCCATTGTAAGACTATATATGAAATAGGAAAATCAGTATTTTGCCATCCAGACAAATGGTTATCAGCCACCAACTTTTTATTAATAGAGCATCTGTTATAATGTGTTTGATGTCATGCCACTGTCTTTCTAATAAATAAATAAACTGACAAACAGGAAAATGAGGATCTGGGTGGTCCAAGGCCTTTCATCTACATTGATCAACTTCTAGATTTTCCTACGCTCCAATCCAGGTCTACTATGACATTCTGTGAGGCAAAATTAAAACTAATTGGGAGAAGGAAGTTAACAGTTTTCAAGTTTTTAATATGACCCTGCAACAACAGGTGGTATTATATATCTTCTAATTTAATTCTCAGGACAAGCATTAGGAGGTAGGATCTATACTGTTATTTTACAAATGAAAAGACTGAAGAGGAGCTAACACACTTGGACCTTGATCTGTTGGCCTCTAAAGTTTATGCTCTTTATGCCATTTTCGAAGGTGGGATATGCCATTATAAACTCAGGAGCACTAAATTAAACAACAGTTACATTAATCTATTTAACAATATTGTTTAGCACTCAACACTGTGGTATACACAAGACAGCTCTGAATTTCCTCACCCTTAGAGCGAGGAGGAAATGCTCTATCAGTGCCCCATCTCCGCCACACCCCGAAGTCTGTGACTTTCATGGAGTTGCTTTAGGGTAGACAGTGTGCAGTCGTGGTACCCCCAGCTTTTAAACAAAATAGCTCCTCTTTGGTTTGCTTTATGTTTGATCTTCCTGGTGAAAAAAAATATAGTTCACCGATTTTAAGAAAAACAAGTTTGAAATGAGATGATTTCTAGAAGGTCCTCCATTTGTAATATGAATAAATCTGTGTGAATAACATATGGCGGCTGACTTTAAGTACAAAATTTCCTCAAGGGCAGGACATGACCAAGTATCATATAAATGCTCATAGTGGCTGGGAAAGCAGCTTCCCCACCCTGCCTGAGTCCTACCTGGCACAGTACATGTGACTCTGTCTGGTCTGGGGAATGTGGGAGGCTTCTCTTTAGTTTTACTGCCAACTAAATGCATACCCTGGACTTTCCTTGCTTTAAACAGATTGTTAGAGCCCAATGTCCTGACATTTAAAATTTAATAAATGTAGACATAGACTATGATGTTTGCATAATTTAAATCCCCATCTTATTAAAAATAAAATTTTAAATAGGGAAGGGAAAGGAAAGATACACCCAACCACCACAAGATAATAATGAAAGAAACAAAATGAACTATCGGCTGCTTTTTCTCATAAATTACTCTTCTGATACAAAATCATCTTTTTGAAGAAAATATAAAACATTCTTAAATAATCTTTACTTTCCATTTTGTGAGTTATTTGGATTCGAGGGGCTAATGATAAGACCCCACGTTAGGAACCAAAGGCGAGATGGGCATAAGAGTCAGGCAGATGGAAATAAACTATTGTTTCTTTACTGATAGAGTTGCTGAAGTGTGTGTCTTTAGGCTTATTAGCCAAATGGGCCTGCTAAGAGCTTCCTCCTAAATTAGCCATTCATTTTCAGTCACAGTCATTGGCATCTCAGAGCACCCCACTTCCCCATTGCCTCACCCCACAAAATCATTTGATACTGGAAAACTTCCTGCCTGGTCCAGAGCAGGAGAGTTATACATGTTTTCTTCAGGCAGACTGATCTTTCTCCCAAACTCCCCCATCGGAATCACTAAGGAAGGAAGGAATCACTAAGAAGGAAGGCGGGAGAAGGCCACTGACAAGGACTGATTGATGTCAACTGGTCAAGTCATTTGTCTACTCGGTTTTTCAGTGCCTCTTCCATGGTGGATGCTTTTGGTGGGTGTTATATGTGTACCAGAATGTTCACACTTTGTGTGCACTCCTGTGTATCCATCCACATTCCTGTCCCACACCTCCCTAACATCAATCGTCCAATTTTTGCCTTCCAGGCCCCTGAAGAGTTAACTAGGCCTTTGACCCCTGTTCGGGAATCCATATATATTCTCACCTCCAGCCATTTTTTTTCCAAAGTGGGGTGAACCTGTGAGCCATTTGCAGCTTTGCTCATTGGGGAAATGCTCCCTGCTCTTTTTCAACACCATCCCTCAATATTACTGCAATCAGGGGGACTTCCCTGGTGGTTCAGTGGGACTTCCCTGGTGGTCCAGTGGTTAAGACTTTGCCTTCCAATGCAGGGGGTGTGGGTTCAATCCCTGGTCAGGGAGCTAAGATCCCACATGCCTCGTGGCCAAGAAACCAAAACATAAAACAGAAGCAATATTGTAACAAATTCAATGAAGACGTTAAAAATGGTCCACATCAAAAAAATCTTAAAAAAAAAATTACTGCAATGAAGACACCACTCATTTTTGGCTTGTGCGTGCATAATGCGTTCTTAACAATGCATTCTTAAACAAAGCAGGGATTTTTTCCTTTCCTTTAACCTCCTTCAGCTGGTTTTCTGAGACTCTTTTTCCATATAGCTATAGGGAAGAGGTAGGTGTGTTCTGATGATGGGTAGTGTGAGGGTCTATACCACCTGTTGTGCAGCTCACTTGTACCCTCTAGTCCTGAGTGCAATGGCGGATGTACCATTTCCATCTTAAGATGGACTGCTGGTATGTCTGTCTGTCTTTATGATATAGCAAGGCCAGCTCAAGATGATAGGCTTTCTGATGGACATTCTAGAAGCACAATCACTTCACATGATTATGTGTCCCATCTCTACGAGGACCCAGTTAAAGGCCGGAAGCTGGTTCTCAAAAGTCATATAATTCTGTTATGAATGGTTTGTGTTCCTTCTGAACTCAGGGGCCTGGGTGGCGATTCTTTCATTGGGGGCTGTCTCCCAGGCCATAGTACTCAGTAAGTAAGCCCCAAATAAAACAGAAATCACAGCTCTCATGTTGTATGTGTGTGTTTTTCTTAGTTGACGTGGGTTTTCTGGTCTCACGGAATATATTCACATCAGCATGACCACTTTCCTCAAGCTTTTTATTCTTTCTTCTTCTGTATGCCAGGGAAACCCAGGCTTCTCCACTTCTCTCAGCATGAGCCATGCTTTCTTCAGGCTCTTAAGAGCTACCACAGTACCCTGTCACCCAATCCCCTATGATTCCTGCAAGGTTATTAAATCCTGTGTCCCCAAAACCAGTCCCCTAAATCAATGAATCTTTATTTGTTCAATCTTATGTTCAAGGCACCTGATCAAGTGCTGTCAAAATCAAATCCGAGGGATATCACTATGGCTTCTGTAGGAAGGCAACACACTGCACACCTAAAAATTCTGATCAGACCCATATACTAGGTGACACAAAAGACATCTTAACAAGAGAAAAACAAACAGAAGTTTATTAACATGTGCCTAGGTATACACATGGAAGCACCCAGTGATGAGTAACTCAAAGGGTGGTTACAACTTGGGCTTACGTACTATCTTAGGCTAAAGAGAAAGAAAGGAATTTTGGGGTTCTGGGCAAGTGAAGCCAGCTATGGTAAGGTGACTGGGAAAAGTATGGTAAACAAGAGTTGTTCTGTTTAGTGACATTTGTTACTTTAAGCTGGTACCTTCTCCATTGATAAGAGTTGTTAACAATCCTCCTCTTCCTGGTACTAAAGACATGGCATTGGGCGTTATGGCTGCCAGACAGTAAACACAGAAACTTCCAGTGACGGCCTGTGAATATAGATGCTTCTCAAACTTTACCCTTCACTCAGCATGGTGCTGGATCCAGGCTAAGGAAGCTTAGAGAATAGGACATTCCTGAGCTACAATTAAAACCACATTCAAATTTACTTTTGAACAGTAGACATATTTCTTATATAATTTAAGTGGGGACTTACTGAATATGCCTTCCATTTGACTGGGGAATTGGTTTCTTGTTGGGTCCCTGAGTGTCTGAACCAAGAGTGAGGGAAGAAGATTTCTGCTGGATTTATGGCAGCAGTCTAAAGCTTTTTGCAGTCTTCCGTGTGAAATTATCTGTGTATAATTTAATGATATGTGTGTATGTGTGCATGTATAAATATAAATGGTTTCTGAACAGGTTCTCTACAATGTGCTGTACTGGACTACGGCTCCTTATTGTATTTCAACTTAATGCCTCACATTGCAGGCATCATTGTCAAAACTTGGTCAAAAGCTGAATATCTAGCATGTTCTTCAGTCACTTCGAAAAATACCCAACATTCACGAGAAGACATGTTTATTTTAGTGACTCCCTAGCATATTGCATATCTTGCATGGGACAATTCATAAAACTTTTCCCCCTTATATCTTAATTATTCTGCCACAGTAGCAAGAGCCCATTTGTTGGGTATTTCTTTGTTTTTCTAACCATCTATAGCCATTTACATAATGACTTCTGAAAGCTGAAAATTTTTAGAGATTTAGTGTTTTCAAAATAATGCATGCTCAAGGATTAAGAAAGCTTTTGAGACTTTTACAAGGTGGGTCAGAACAGAGTTTTTATCTACTTTTGAGAAATTGGGCAACTGAGGCAAGGTGAAGAAATAAATGATTCATTTGAGTGAATCAAGAAAAGATGTTAGCTATAAACCTTACTGTTAGGTCATTACCTACGTTTTCTCACAAATTTATGCTAGACAGAGAACAGCTAATCCCAGAAGGCTCTTGCAAAATCTTCTATGAATTTTCGAGTTCAATATCACTGAAGTAAGGAAATCCCATGTCAAAATTGAAAGAAAGTCTGTCTTTGTATAAAGAACACACTTTTCAAGTCTAATTTCTAGAGCACATTTGCCTTTCATTATGGAAAAACACACCATTCATATTCTTAATATAAGGACTGGAAATTGTCTCCTTTCAGCAATTTAACATTCACTTCTTCTCAAACATTGGAAAAGACCCCTGGATGCCTGTCTCTCTCACTTCCATACATGCAGGTCACACTAGCACAATTCAACTTCTATTCTCAACATGCAGTTTGACCTGTGAACATCTAAGTCAGCTCTTATCACTTTGCCAGAACCTTCAGGGGCTTCTTATCTCACCCAGAAAAGAATCTAAAACCTAAAAATAAAATAAAATAAAATAATTCAAATTCCTTACATTGGTCTATAAGAATGTAGATTATCTGTTGCTTCCCTAACTTCATCTCCTACCCTTCTCTTCCACGCTCCTTTTTCTTTTTCCTAGCCACGTTGGCTTCCTTACTGTTCCTCACACACACAAAGCACACACCTGGCTCAGGGCCTTGGCCCTCACTGAACCTTCAACCTGAATTGCTCTTTCCAGAGCTATTCCCACGGCTTGTTCTCTCACTTCTTTCGATTACCTACTCAAATGTCATATGATCAGGTAGGGCTCTTCCTGACTCTGCTATACAAAAGGGAAACTTCTTTCCACCTTGGCACTCCCTAGCCTCTAGACATACTATATATTAATTTTTTAAAATTTTATTGCCTATTTCTCCCAACTACAAGCTGAGCTCCATAAGGTCATACCTGCCCTGTTCCCTACAGTTTTCCCAAGAATGGAGAACAGCACGTAGTTGATGCTCAAAACATATTTTTAATACATGAAAAAACAGGGATAAATAATGATATAGTAAAACTTAAATTGTGAAACAGCTGAGTTGGGGATCACTTTTGTTCATCTTTTATTAGCAAAGACATTATTGTAAAGACATTGCAGCTGGCCTAACAGGTGCCAACACAAATGTCTGAAGCTCACACACAAAAGATTTTGGGGTGGCATGTGTGTGTCAAAGAGGGGGAGTATATTTATGTCTCATTTCTATAGAACTTATGTCTCTGCAATGTGCCCTCAGAGGTCACACAGACATAAATCATGAACCACACTCCATGCAACAGGTGTGACCTGGGACTCTTAGCCTCCATCTGGAGCTTCAGTTGGCAGCAAAATTACCATACACCAATAAAGAGCAAGGATTCACAACTGGTTTTGAGATTCTGTTACCTTTCAGTTATATATTTTAATCCCTATCCCCTCTTCCTCCTTGACTTCCCAATTCTTTTTCACTTCACCTACATCATCTTTTCTACCACTCTGAAAAGTGCCGATTTTCCCAGTTCTAGAATACCTCCACTATGGTTTCTGTCCTCTCGCTGTATGCCATTTGGTGAGGAAAGAGGCTTTACCTTGCCTCGCAGTTTCTGAAACGAGCTCTGCTCAACACCAACTTGGATGCTCTGTTCTCAAGAGGAAGCAAATGATCTGTTGGAGGCTTCAATTCAGAGCCAGTGGGAGCAAGCTTTTCTGTTGGTACCAGCTCCGCTCTGCATCTCACACAGAAATTCGTTCTGGAAGCGTGTGCTCCTAACCCAGCAGGAAGAGCAATGGAAGAGGCCTGGAGGAGGGGAGTTGGAAACACCTTACTGACTGACAGTAGCAACAGGAATAACACTCAGCTCATCTATAGATCTTCTAACTGCATATACCATGAAAATGGTCCCATGATGCGATGAAAAGCGGGGAGAAAATGACGTTCGATTTTTTAAAAATTACAATTACCATTTTGTAAGAGAATGTGGAGCCCAATGGAACAGAGAACATAGAAAGAGTAAACGTATTAGGATAGAGAAATGATAGGTAACTTTTTCCTTGAATTTTATGATTGTTTTATTATTAGGAAGATGCATTAATGATCATTGAAAAGTTGGGAACTAAGTAGGTATAGTATTGAGGATTTGTCGGTACTAAATCTAGGGACTGTATCTCAATTCTTAAAATAAGATTCATAATGATACCCATAAATAGCTTTCCATTCACACCCAGAAAATAGCAATACATCAAAGTATGGAAGAATTAGAATTACAGGTGGCTATAGCCCCCATCTTACAAATCGCTTACTAAAGATAATTTCACCATGACATGGAAGGCCAAACAGGAGCAACTAATACATGGCAGGCATTCTCAGGTTATCTCATTCACCGCCACAGCAATCCTGGGGGGCAGCTGTATTACCCCACTTTAGAGAGGAGCAAATGGAGTTTTGGAATGATTGTGTAACATCTAAAACCACAGAGCCAGAGAACCTGATTCAAACCTGTGTCTACCTGTGCTTGAAATAAGACCCTGTGAAAATTAATATTTACTTGACCCTTGTGGAATTAATGACTTTTGTATTAACAGAGTATTTTTGTGTTCACGTTTGAATAATCTGGAGCCTCTGGGCAGCTGGCATTCTTGAGGGCTAATATTATTTTACTCTAATTTTGATGAATCTTCATACAGCAATAAAAATGGTATTGATAACTACATATGTCTCTATTTATTAGAAAGCCTTCTAACCTACCTCCACTTCATTTACTTGCCAAATATAAGTAAAAGTTTACATACTAAGTGTCATTCTTCATTCCCTCTATAATATCCTCTTTCTGAGATCCACAGCATACTGAACACCAACAGGGTGCTGTGATACGTACTTCTACTAAGTGAAATGCAAACCAGTATCTGTGTCTGTTTCAAAACCCGTTTATACTAGCTTCATATGGTACTAAAAATAAATTTAATCAGCTATGATATAAAATGCTGAAATAACAGTAGAGAAAAAGGTTGGACTGATGAAAATTAAGTCGATTGCTTTCAAAAGACTTAATAAAGATAAATCTTTAAATGATCGCTGTGGAACTAGGTGTGATCCAGATAACTTGAAAGATTGGGGGGGCAGGAGTGAGAGCAGAATCACAACATTTAGAGTGATTCTGTAAGACCATAACACAACCGCCTTTAAGATCTCTCTCCACTTTAAAGAACACACAACTAGAAAATACAGAGGAAGCATTGTGTGATTTATATAAAAAGATGACTGAAATTTTAATTGCAGAATTCATTTGTCCTACAACAAAAATCAGAAAGTTAATTAACAAATGCATTTAGTTTTAAAAAATTTAAATATGTCTAAATCACTTGTCATGACTATTTGCTTTAAATAAAGATTTTGATTAATAAAAATGAATCTTCTTAATAAAAATTAACCAACTCATCTTGATTGCTTCACTGTATTAGTTTTCTATTAGCAAGTTAAAATAATACAAATTTATTATTGCAGTTTCTGCAGGTCAGAAGTCTGAGTGTGGTGTGGCTGGATTCTCTGCTCAGGGTCCCGTGGGGCTGAAATCAAGGTTCCAGTCATGTGGAGCTGCCATCTGGGGCTTGGAGTCCCTTCCAATCCCACTGGTTGTTGGCAGAATCCACTTCCTTGGAATTCTAAGATGGAGGTCTCCAGTTTTCTGCTGGTTGTTAGCCAGGGACCACTCTTAGCTCCTAGAGACTGCCCCGGTTCCTTGCCATGTGGCCTGCACTGGCAGTTCACAACAGGGATGTTTGCTTTTTTCCTGGTCAGTCAGAGCTGTCTCTGACTTTCTCTTCTGTGACCAGCTGGAGAAAGTGTTCTACTTTTAAAGGCCCCGTGTGACTAAGTTAGACCCACCTGAATAATCCCGCTTTCTTAAAGTAAACTCTACCATATTGCATAACTTAATCACCAGAGTGAAATGAATTATAGTCACAGTGCCTGGAATTATACAGGACACGTGCACCAGGGTGTTCAGAATCTTAGGGGGCATTTAGGTTTCTGCACCACAGTCACATAAGAGGCTGATGCATGACCACTGTGGACTCCAGTATACCCCAGTCAACCTTATATAAGCAAACCTCAACTGGAACCAAATGGCTACTTGTAACCTCTAATTTTTGCTTTCATTCCTACTTCACCATTTTGTCCTTTCCAAGACAACCTAATGTTTCCAGGATAATAAAAGGCTCATGATAATATTAGCAAGGAGTGGTTGCTGTATCTAGAGAAAGTGAAATTCTGATTTTATTAACAAAAACACTTCGGGAAAAATTCTCAGACAGCCTCCTACTCTCTGATACCCACATCATTTTCCCTTAAAAAAAAACTTACTTTATAAAGAAAATGCATTTATTTGTAATATTATTAGTTTGGGTTGGTGAGAGTAGATTAAAATCATGATTCCTAAACTAACCATTTGTTGTCTCCAAGGAGAAAATACTTCACAATAAAGAATTAAGATAATAACAAAGTAAAACAATAGCAACAATGCAGCATCTGAGAACTGGAGAGTGGGCTGTAGCCAGTCAGCAATAAGTGTAGGATGCAGTCAGTGAGACTGTGTTGCTGACCACTACACACTCAGAAATCTCAGAAAGGAGGCATTTTGGTGGCTGTGGCATTGTGGGCTGTAGCTGCAGACACCATGGTGCTTTCCAGCTGTGTTAATCTGTGCTTCCTACTTTGAAAGGCATCAAACAGCCCCTTTTTTATGAGCATTATTACCAGGTAGGAAGTGTGCCTTTTGTCATCACACACTCTCCATGTTCTCTTTTGTCTTGGAATAAAAAAAAAAAAAGAAGCATAACTGACGCGAGTGAGAAACTGATGACAAAACCCACTTCCAGTCCTTAAATAGATATTCCCTAGAACTTCTTCATGCCCAAGGAAGCAAATCTTTCTGCTGTTGAAGGTAAACAACAACTGGAGAAATGATTTAGCGGAAATTTAAGCATCAAATAGAAAGCTTTGACTAGATGTTTTTAAAACTCTCCCCTACAGTTACCATCACATGCACCTATGAATAGAAAATATATCATAAAATGTTGAGAAGATTTTAGAAGTCAAGCAAAGGGGATATGAGTGACTCAGTAATTGCAAGTCATCATATTCTCATTCTGTCTACTAAGCCCCCCACTGAAAAAAATCAGTGGACCCTTCTTCAACCTACCCATATCTTATTCCGTGAGTAACCATTCTCTCATATAAAACATAAACATGTGACTAAACAGTCATGAATAAATGACCTTCCAAAACACACATGTTTTTAAAACGCTTCAAGAGAACTGCCTGAAATGTTATCAGCCAAGGTACAATGCAAATAGTCCAGATTTAAATAATATTTAGAAGCATTGTAAGAATACCACGGAGTTTCAATTTATAAATTAAAAATAAAAATGTTCTGCTTTCAGTATCCAATTTCTTATTGTCATTCAATACCTGCCACTTTAATATAGAAGAGAAATATGAATTTCCAGAATAACTACCAATTCAATACAGGAATGAACCAGACTACAAATTTTGGGTTTTTGTGTGTTTTTAAAAAAATTTTTTTAACATCTTTATTGGAGTATAATTGCTTTACAATGGTGTGTTAGTTTCTGCTGTATAACAAAGTGAATCAGCTAAACATATTCATATATCCCCATATCTCCTCCCTCTTGCGTCTCCCTCCCACCCTCCCTATCCCACCCCTCTAGGTGGTCACAAATCACCAAGCTGATCTCCCTGTGCTATGCGGCTGCTTCCCACTAGCTATCTATTTTACATTTGGTGTGTATATATGCCCATGCCACTCTCTCACTTTGTCCCAGCTTACCCTTCCCCCTCCCCATGTCCTCAAGTCCATTCTCTATGTCTGCTTCTTTATTCCTGTCCTGCCCCTAGGTTCTTCATAACCTTTTTTTTTTTTTTTTTTAGATTCCACATATATGTGTTAGCATATGGTATTTGTTTTTCTCTTTCTGACTTACTTCAGTCTGTACGACAGACTCTAGGTCCATCCACCTCACTACAAATAACTCAATTTCGTTTCTTTTTATGGCTAATATTCCATTGTATATATGAGAACCATAATTCAAAATAAGTCATGTACCACAAGGTTCATTGCAGCTCTATTTACAATAGCCAGAACATGGAAGCAACATTAAGTGCCCATCGACAGACGAATGGATAAAGAAGATGTGGCACATATATACAACAGACTAGAAATTTTGCACCAGCTTTTGTAACTTAACTGAAGAACGTTTTGTGATGAAACTCTATAGAGATATGAAGAAATACCTAAAATTTCTCAGCCACCAGAGATCAATTATACCTTAAAAAACTTTGAGTCATGAATGGAACAAACTCAAGAAATATAGCTGAATTTCTCTGAATCAGACCTTGCAAAAGTATGTTCCTATTTTCTAATCTTTTTTTTTTTTTTTTTTTTTTTTGCGTTATGCAGGCCTCTCACTGTTGTGGCCTCTCCCGTTGCGGAGCACAGGCTCCGGATGCGCAGGCTCAGTGGCCATGGCTCACGGGCCCAGCCGCTCCGTGGCATGTGGGATCTTCCCGGACCAGGGCACGAACCCATGTCCCCTGCATTGGCAGGCGGACTCTCAACCACTGCACCACCAGGGAAGCCCTTCTCACCTCTTTTGACCATACCCATTTCTGTAATAACTACATCAGCATTTCACACTGTATACTTCAGTCTGTTACCAAGTGTCTGACAAAGAAAATACAAAATTTTTTATTGTCAGAAATCCTCATACACTGCAGGAGTGTAAAATTGTGCTACCAATTTCGATAACAAATTTGCAGTTTTGTACAACGTTAAACATACATTTACCCTATGGCCCATAAAATCGTCTCCTAGGGATTCATTCAAAAGAAAGGAAAGTGTATGTCTACAGAAAGCTTGTGCAAAAATGCTCATAACAGGTTTATTCATAATAGCCAAAAAGTGGAAACAATCTTTGTGTCCATCAAGAGGAGAATTAATAAAAAAACTATGATATACAATAAAATACTATTGAGAAATAGAAAGGATTGAGTTACTAAAATACACAACTTGACTGAATCTCAAAAACAAATGCTGACCAAAAGAGGCTGGTACAAAAGAATGTATATGTCTGATTTCATTTATATGAAAAAGTCCAAAATAATATTCAATGGAAGAACACAGATTTATGGATTCAGCAGGACTCTCAAAGATTGACTGGGGAGCAGAGGGCACTACGTGCAGTGATGAAATATTTTATATCTTGATGGGGAGATATGGGTTACATACATGTTTGCGTTTGTCAAAGCTACACAAACTATAAACTTGAGATTGGTACACACACTGTATAAAAATACTACTTTCATAAGAAATAATTTTTTTTAATATTTTAAAATTTTGGGCTTCCCTGTGGCACAGTGGTTAAGAATCCACCTGCCAAGGCAGGGGACACGGGTTCGAGCCCTGGTCCAGGAAGATCCCACATGCTGTGGAGCAACTAAGCCCATGTGCCACAGCTGCTGAGCCCTTGTACCACAACTACAGAAGCCCGCACGCCTAGAGCCCGTGGTCCGCAACAAGAGAAGCCACCGCGATGAGAAGCCCGCGCACCGCAATGAAGAGTAGCCCCTGCTCACCGCAGCTAGAGAAAGCCCGCATGCAGCAATGAAGAACCAATGCAGCCAAAAATAAAATAAATTTATATTATAAAAAATATATATATTTAAAATTTTTGTCTTGGTTAATGTTTGAAAAACATAGAATTAAATAAAGTAAGACTTCTTTAATAGTGCGAAGAGTAATATTTCTTTGATAGTACTAATATGTACTATTAATCTCCAAGAGCTGTATTAAGTAAACTTTTTGCCATAGACCACCTTTAGAGACTAAGCATCTTCAGGACACAAAACAAGGGTAATATTTTATCATAATGCATGCCAAAAAATACTGAGAAAAAGTGTGTATGTGTGTGTGTGTGTTAGCAGTATATTAATAATAGGAGTGAGACCAAATTAAGAAGACATCAATTTCCATGGCACAATGACACATATCATCTCTTTGGTACCACCTGTTAATAAGGTCAAGAAAAAATGGAAATTGTTACTGAGCCTGCCGAGTAGATTAAAGGAGACAGCTGAAGAGTACAGCAAGGGGAGATACCAGGACAATAAAAGAACAGTGTATTGGGACTTTGATTCAGAGAAGCAAGGCAGTTGTATGGGAAGAGTCAGGAGTTTTATTTTCAGCTCAGTTGCAGACTTTGCCAGGGGCCCCTGGCAATTCACACATGCAATTTATGACACTCTGGTTGGCTTACTACATCTGACCTGAGAGTTTGTAATTGTCTGTGACTGGTGGCAGCTGTCACTGGAGTACAGTAAGGAAGGTGATTTCTCTGTGCTCCATGTTTTGGGAGACACCAAACCTACAATAGAAAATCTGCTAGTAAAGAAAATGAAATATTCAAGATCAACTGTAAACAGATCATTTTGTGAATACTATTTATGAATTGCAGTCCTCACTGTAAGAGTGCCCAGGTGTTTCAGAGAACTGCAAAGTATACTCCCAGGGCTGGAGGCGGAGACTGGGGTGAGGGTGACTCGGATGGTAGTCTGATGCCAAGAGAGAACTTAAGGGCATCTACATAATCACCATCACCAGAGCCAGTGAGTGGAAGGCCTTTGAAGCTTTCACATCGATCTTCTGTGCACATGTTTACATTTCACAAATAACCTTCTTTTTTAAAAAAGTGTTTGTGGCTTATTTATAAACAGATATTATGCATATCAATAAACCCAATAATGATTTGTCTTTTTTTCTCTTATGTGGAACGTAGTTCGTTTTTTTCAATGATGTCTCCTACAATAAAGTGTGGACTTGTCCAGGGGCTGATTAGCCTGGGTAGTCATGTTTCCCATCCCATGCCCCAGATGCCTCCAGAATAGTACCTCACACCTACTCCACACACACCAAATGTATTGTGGATAAAAGGATGGTATGAAGGAAGAATAAACAGACGGATGGGTGTATGGATGGATGGATGACACAATTCAACATTACGTGTCAACTGAATGGAATAATGTTATAAAATAAACTTAAAGATGAATGCCAGGACTTCTGGTTCTGGCCAGGATGGGATAGCTCATTCTTAGCTAGTCTTCTTTCAGTCACCCAGAAAATCCTGGACATCGTACAGGAAGCAAACATAGAAAGAGTCTGAAAGTTAAAAGAACATAGACTGGATAAGAATTATAGGACTTGAAAAACAATATGTTGACGAGGGTGAGAGTTCCGTAGGTTTTCTTTTTGCCTTTCATGTATCCTGGGTGGGGCACTGGAGAAACCTACGACCTACAGCAGCCAAGAGGCACAGACAAGCAACAAAGCCCAAAGAAAAGCCTATACACTCTAACCAAAGGACCAGTGAAGGATGACCTAGAAGTACAGAACAGCTTTTTAATAATACATACCTTAGTCCAGCCAAACACCAAGGGAAAACTGCCCCCACCCCTGCAGAATCAGTGGGGCTCTTGGGGGCTGAAGTTCTGGCCCCACCTAAAAACAGCAAGGCTGGGCAAGTTGGCTTCCCCCTTCCCCTCACCTGATTGGTGTCAGTGGGACCAAATGCAAAACATTAACTTCTACCCACACATAGCAGCAAAGAGGTGGAATGAGATGGTGCAGGGAGATGCCAGTTGGCATTCTGCTTCCCTCACTGTGGTAATATATGGTAAAATAAAATTTCACTTCCGCTAGATCTTAACTTCACACAAAACAGTGACTTTCTTACAAAAAAGAAGAAGAAGAAAATTAAATAAGATTCAGGTTCTCATAAAACAAAACCCCAAATTCCAAATTCTTAGGGTCAGAATAAGAAATCTCCCATCATACTAAGAACAAGGAAAATCTCAACTTGTATGAGGAAAGTCGATCAACAGATACCAATACCAACACATTACTGATGTTGAAAATATCTGACAAGGATTTTAAAGTAGTCATCATAGAAATTATTCAGCAAACAGTTTCAAAAACACAAATGAAAAAAGTGGAAAGTCTCAGCAAAGTAATAGAAGATATGAAGAAGGATCAAATGAAAATTTTACAAATCAAAAACAAAATAATCAAAATAAAGAGCTCAATGATGGGATCAGCAGAAGAATGGAAGGGACAGAGGAAAGAATTCATAAGCTCAAAGACAATACAATAGATATTACCTAATCTGAACAACTGAGGAAAAGTAGATTGGAAAAAAACAAAGAATAGGGCCCCAGGGACATATGGGACTATAACTATATAAAAGGCGTTATGTTTTGTGTTATGAGTCCTGGAAGGAAAGGAGAAAGAATGCAAGGCTTAAAAAGTATTCAAATTCTCTCAATTTTGCTGTGAATTAAAAACTTCTCTAAAAAAATTGTCTTAATTAAAAAAAAAAGTATTCAGAGAAATAATGGCTGATGAACTAAAACTTTGGCAAAAAGGAAAAAACTTACATATTCAAGAAACTGAGAAAACCCTAAACAGGATAAACTCAAATACATTCAGAAGAAAACAGAAGCCAAACTTCTGAAATTTAAAGACAAATGAAATATCTTGAAAGCACCCAGAAAAAATAATAATAATGATGCCCTATCTATGGAAGAACAACACTTCGAATGTCAGCAAATTTCTCACCAGAAACCATGGAGGCCAGAAGGAAATAGCACATCTTCATTGCTCAAAGAAGTCAATGCAAAATTCTATACCTAGCAAAAATATCCTTTAGAAATGAAAGTGAAATCAAGACATTCTCAGGTGAAGGAATTTAAGAGAATTTGATTATCAGCAAGCTTATCCTAAAATAATGTCTAAAGGGAATTCTTCAAACAGAAATAAAATAATAAAGAAAGGAAACTTGTAGCATCAGATATGAAAAAAGAACAATTTGAAAATGGGAAGAGTAGAAATATGGATAAAGTTAATATACTATCCTCAGGTTGAGTTTTCTAAATTGTTAGGGGGTAAAGCAGAACTTTTAACACTGTCTGATGTAGTTTCTAATGTATACAGAGGAAATATTTAAGGCAATTGTAATATAAAGGGGAAAAGGTAACTGAATGAAAAGTGTGGTAAGTTCTCTATGTTTTACTTGAACTGGTAAAATGTTAAAAGCAATATATACCATTGGATATTATGGAAAGAAATTATTTAAAGAAAATATTTAAAGATATTATTTAAAGGAAATTAAAACTATGATGAGATGTCACTCCATCCATATTAAAACAGCTAAAATTTTTAAAGAGTGACAATAGCAAAAGTTGGTGAAGATGTAGAGACACTGCGTCTCACATACATCCCTGTTGAGAAGGTAAAATGGTACAGCCACCCTGGAAAACAGTTGGCAGTTTTTTAAAGACTAAACAATCACTCAACGTATGCCCAGAAATTGCACTTCTGGGAATATTTCTGAGAGAAATGAAAGATTATGCCCACACAAAGCATTTTACACAGAATGATGGGCTCCAGAAGTCCTATCCTCTAAATCTGAATAATTAGAATAAAAACCCACCCTTTTCCAGGATGATAATCATGAATCTATTTTCTACAAAATTTCATTCTGAACAGCTGTGGACTGGTGAATACTAGGTGTAGTGATGAGCTGGGATGAAGAATTGGAAAAAAAATTAAGTGGAAGAGAAATTAAGTGGAAGTTGGTATACTGAACTGTGTGACTCTTAAACCTCTTTCTCTACTAGAAGAGGAAGCTTTTAACATACATCTTCCTACCACCCTACTGCCTGATCACTCCCCATCACAGGTGAGGAGTAGATGATTCTTCTCTGGATAACATAATTAAACCTAGAGGAAAAGTTATTAAGCCCTTAACATAAGAAAAAATGTGTCTTTCTCTTCCTCTGATTTCTGGTGATGCCTAGTGCTGTTAAGCCTGCCATGACCATGATGGAAGATACAAAAATTGCAAGTGGACAGACAGGGCCCAAAATTTGGGTCCAGGATGATGTTGTTGATCCACTGCATTAACCAGACATGGAGTCAAACTACTACAGGACTTCTCATTACATGAGATTTTATATAATCTTTTAAATTCTGTATGACCTAGGGTAGCTTGGGTTATAAGTAACAGAAAACTGAACTCAAAAGTAAATAGTAAATAATAAAAAGTAATTACACAAAGAAATGCAAGATCAGCCATGAATGAAGAATAAGAGAAAACTGATTTGGATAGTTCAGTAGGAAATATGAAATCCCAATAAGAGAAGAAAGCCAGGTAACAAGAGATTCAACACAGATGGTTAGCAAAATGGCACAAAAAGCTGCCTGCTGAAGGACAGTAGGCCTGAAAAGCAGGAGTCTCACTGAAAAAGAAAGACAGAAAAGACTAGGGGCAGTAAATGATAAATGATACAGATGGGCATTAAACAGGGATGCAGAAGTGTTTGGGAAAATATTAACCACAGTTGTATCCATCACAAGCCAGGCATATGAAGAATAAGACAGTTATTAATTTTAGAAAATTAAATCATGCAAAAAGTTTAGTTATTATGAATATTATTTGCATAGTCAAAATAATATAAAAAGTGACAATCAACTTAACCAAATATTCTAACATTACTGTACTAGGGGACAAGGGAAGATAAATGGGATGGGGCCGTCATGAGGCAGAGAGCCAATGACTCATATATTGGTGGGATTCAACAGAACATATCTAATATTAATAAACCCTACTGATTGATTAGCTATGTAGAAATGTTTTAGGGGGGACATGAATAATTGAGTTTGTTTGAGTCACCAGGTACACTGCTGCCTCAGGGTCTTTGCATGTGTTGCTCAGAAACTCTGCCTCTAGATATCCTCTTGACTAACTCCCTGACTTCCCTAAGGTGACAAAAATCACTGCTCAATAAAGCCTTCTCTGGACAATCTATCTAGAGTTTCACTCCCTCTGAATATTTCATATATTCTTCCTTGCTCCATTATATTTTCTGAGCACATATCACATCCAATGGATAATCTATTATTTATTTATTATTCATCTATTAGTTGTCTTCCTATTGTACATATTGTACACTCCATATTGGAAAGGACTTTTATGTGCTTTCTCACTGCTAATTCACAGCACTTAGAATACTGGTACATTGTAGGCCTTCATTAGCTATCTGGTGAGTACATAAGTAAACCTCTGTTGAATGTTATTATCTCTGAAGAGCAAGAGGCTGGTTGGGTTTTATTATTATTATTATTATAAGCCTTGTACTGTGACTTTAATGAGCACACTCTCATTGAAAAGTATATTTTTTATAAAAATATGAACTAGGTCAAATATAAAGAAAAAAACTTTCTAAAATGATATTGAATTTGAAAAATATTTGGATAGTCCCTTGGAGGTTTCAAAATAGGTTTTAACCTATTTTGACAGCTGACTGGGAGACATAAGTACTAAATAACGAAGAAGCTGGGAAGACTATCTATTGGACCAGTTACTTAAGACAAGATTGATTGCTTCTCAGAAGAGTTACTGGCCAAAGCATTTTAAAGACTGGATCTAAAGAGATAGACATGTGGAGAAAAATGATACGATTATCTTTTAGTTCTATAAAAATCAAGCCTGAGGAAAATGTTTTAATTTTTTTCTCCTAACAAAAAAGAATGTATTTCATTGTGTAACATTTAGAAAATAGGAATTGGCAAAAAGATGAAATTTAATTCATAATCCTACTGTTCAAAAACATTCTTAATATATGTGTGAACATCTATTCCCCTATGTGTATGTACGTGGGTGGGTTTGTGTGTTTATGCGTGCTTGTATATGTGTATAAATCCCCTCTTATTTTCAAACTGGGATTTGTGATACAAGTACATTTGAAGAGCAAGGTTGGGACGCCTTCTTTCTTTGTCCTAGCATACTGGCCATTTGTATAATGACTTCCCAGCTACTATTGACTAGGGGTAGACTGGAGCTTTTGACCTTGAGGTTAAAGTTTCCATGTCATCTGTTACTAATCTCTTGAGACAGCTTGTCCCCAGACATTGTTTCTTTTGGGCATGTTTTTATCTAAATTCCTTCTAACAATAAACCACGAAGAACCTCTCAGTCTGAGAATAGTGAAAGCGGATCCTGGGAAAAACCATACCGTGCTTCTCAAAGTACATGCTGAACTTTGATCTTCTTGTAGAAATTTCATGGTTGGTATGAACTGCCCTATCAGGAAAATTTCCCTCTGTTGTTGATAAAGAAGAACAGTTCAGAGAAGAATAGTTTTTTTCAGGTAACAGTGTGGGTCGCAAACAGATAAGGAGCACACCAAGCAAAAGCTCTCCAGACAGAAATCCATTTTTTCCCCAGGTATCATTCTCTATTTTTATAAATAATCAGGTAGCTATTTTCTCCCATTTTTCTTTTGATTCCTTCATTCTCTCTTATAGATTCTGCACAGAGGACCTCATCCCATCATGACATAGTCAAAGAGTCACTCACTTCCAAACCCATGCGTAAAGAGACAAAACAAAAACTCATAGAATTTGCCTTAAATGTATCATTTTTTTGACATTCATTCATCATAGATACATGAAGTAGTTACCAAACTGAAGCCAAGAAAAAGAAAAATTCCTTGTGACACAACTGAGATTGAAATACCAAAGTGAATTCCCATTGGCCTCAGAATAGCATTAAACTATTGCTGTACAGAAGAGCTTTACATTACAAGTGCATATATTGGTCTAACAAAAAGTAAATTCCCTTACCACTATAGGAAATTATGCACTTGTTTTGCTGCCTTTTCAGCACAACGCTTAGTACATGGTAATATATATACCTTTGAGTACCAACTGAGTTCTTTACTTGCAATTGAATTTGTTTAAACAGCTACTTTTAACAAAACTGATCCTCTAATTCCTTAAAGTATCTACAGTCTGAAATCCAGTTAAGTGTTAAATTCATTGTATGCTTAAAAATGCTCAATGCCAGCATTTTTATTGTCCAAATTATTGGCATTTATCGGCTGCAATGACATTTTTTTCTTTGTGCATTTCTAATTGGAGAAAAATGCATACATTTGAATTGGACTGGAAACCTAATCTTAATAAAGGGGGGTGAAACTATTCTTTTGTCCTTCTGAAATAATATTTTTTTAGCATAGCTTAGATCTAAATGTATATGTTAACTTCCAAAATTTAAATGGTGGAAAAAATGGTCCTGTCCCATTCTCTTCTTGAAAAGCATGTCAGGAAAAAGAAGAATAAGAAACGGAAGTAAAAGTCTCACCTTAAGGGAAGTGGAAGACATAATCCAAACTACAATGTGTGGAAAACTATGTAGTGGAGGTAAAAGAGGTATGAAAAGATGACAAGAGCGAATGATTTCAAGATCTCAAGCTATCAACTTATGCACAGCTGTCCTCAGAAGATGGCACACCTTAAGGGAAACACCCAGAATCCATAACAGGAACAATGAAAATATTGCATGGAACTGGTGTTACATTCTTCCCCAGGCTCTGAAGTGGCACCCTGAGCAACAAGGGCGATGAGGCTGAAGCCTGCTGTTTCCACAGGGAACAGTTTTGCATATGTCTTATGGGAAGAGATTCTGAATCATGACGATCCCTGTAACTGCAAATCCTGCTGGCTGAAGAGAAGAGAAACAGTTTACAAAATGTATACAGCTCTGGCATAAGGAACTTTTGTGTGAATTGGGGAGAATCCCCGTCATCTGGGAACGTGTGCTTGTGCTGCTCACTTTTCTAATGACTATTCTGTAATTAAATCATCTTGTTAAAACTCATCACATTCAGAGATGAGAAATCATAAAAAATAAACTGGAAACCATTAGAAAATACAATAACGGAAAGAACAAGAAAGATAAACCATAGATGAAGAAAAATATTACTACAGAGTAGTATGATTCCATGAGTTTGAATAATTTAACAAATCAAGAAAAGTCACAGCAGAGACAATAACTCAGGGTAACAACAATGAGACAGGAAAACATAAAATATAAGCTAACAGGACTCTGTAGAAAAAGTATAAAAGAAAGACAAATCATAACACAAATAAAAGCAATATATATGTAGAAATGGGAAAAACACCACATTAAGAAGAGTAAGCAAAATAAAAATGTAAAGGATTATAAAGCAAATATGAGATCTGGAAGACAGTCAAAGGAGGTACTGCATGAATATAAATACGTCTGAAGAAGAAAACCAAACTTCCAAGAGAAAAAATATATTTAAACATGTAAATTCAGAAGTTTTCTAGAAATAAAAAAGTTGAATTTACAAATTGAAAGAACATACTGCACCTTAGAAAAGGTCATTTTATGTAGAATAATGGGCACCAACATGTATCCTAGTAAAATTACAGAACTTCAAAACTAAAGATGAATAGGGACTTCCCTGGTGGCACAGTGGTTAAGAATCTGCCTGCCAATGCAGGGGATACGGGTTTGAGCCCTGGTCTGGGAAGATCCCACATGCGCGGAGCAACTAAGCCCATGTGCCACAACTACTGAGTCCATGTGCCACAACTACTGAAGCCCGCACTCCTAGAGCCCATGCTCCGCAACAGGAGAAGCCACCACAATAAGCCTGCACACTGCAATGAAGAGTAGCCCCCACTCGCCCCAACTAAAGAAAGCCCACACAAAGCAACGAAGACCCAATGCAGCCCAAAATAAATAATAGATAAATAAATAATAGATAAAATAATAGATAAATAAATAAATAATAGATAAAATAATAGATAATAGATAAATGAATAAAAAATAAGGAACCTGTTGAGTATCCATGAAAAAAAAAAAAGACCTGAGTTACCCAGAGGAAAACATTCAGATTGTCCTAAGACACACTGTCAGCAAAATGATTCAACACTAGAATTCAGTGGAGAAATATATCCAAAAGTCTTAAGGGGCAAAAGCATCGAGATACAAGAACATTATACCCAACAAAGTGTTGGGCTCTTGGGCTGAACAGTGCTCTTGAGCCAAGCACAGTGTCTGGAAAACAGCAAATAGATTAAAAAAAATGAATGACCTTAGTAATGGCATATGAGTTTTAGTCCCTGTTGGACATCCACCAGAGTGTTCTGGCAAACTGAAAGACATGAGAGTAGAGCCCAGGAGGAAAGAGGTCACATTTGTGAACCATGATAAGTTAGCTAAAAGTGTAAACCAGGAAGGAGATACAAAACTCAAGGAAAATAACTTTTCAGAACAATAGCTTTTCAGAACTAAACTTCATTAAATACAGTAAAAACACAATCTAGAGTAAGATAATACTAGGCACTGTCATCAGCCCTTGACATGAATCAACTCATTTAATTCTCAAGAGCACCATGTAGCCACAATTATTAATATTATCGCATCCATTTTACAGACAGAGAATCTAAGGCACAGATTTTTAAAGTAACTTGCCCAAAGTCACATAGCTTTTGAACACAGTCTGGCTCCACATGCATAGTTGCTTCAGTTAGAGAAGAGGGAGGACCATCACAAGAAAGTAAAGGAGGGAAAGAGCATTTCAAGGCAACCACACTGACAACAAAGTCAGACACTACAGAGAGGTCGAGTGGTATCTGGCAATTACGTGGGCTTTTCTGACAGTTGAGAAAACAATCACAGCAAGTATTGAAGGCAGAAGCCAGACTAGGGTGAAAAGAGTAAGTGTGGGCCAGAAAAATGAAACAGTGAATATAGATCAATATGTAGACACATTTGATAGGGAAGAAAAGATATGGGTATCTCCTAAAACATTCTGGACATTTTTTTGGTCTTCTCTCTGTAAGGAAGTCTGAACTTGAGACCATTACTTTTGCCTAATTTGAGAACATCTCAGTAATGTACATATATGAAGCATTTAGATTTTACTTCTCCGTCTTAAATATTGTTATGTCAACTTGTAAACCACACAGCTTACAGAGGAGAGCTGCAAAATGGATAATCGGACAATAAGTCACAAAGAGTTGTAGAAAATATCAAGAGCTATCTGGTTTGACCTAAATTTGTCTTGCTTTTAGGTGAATTCATTAAAGGACTGTTTGACATCCTAGTTTAAAATTTGGGGGATTTTGTTCTTGTCAGTGTTATAGTTCATGGTATTCTTTACTTAGAATAGTGATCTCAGTAACTAAATAGCTAAAAAAAAAAACGCTTTTGATAAAGAGCATACAATGCAAGTAACAGGTTGCAGAACAATTGTGTTTTTACCTAAATAAGAAAAGGAGTTTTGAACACTGTCACCTCCCCTTTGGTTACCTAGTGATATTGCCCAGTAACAGCCTATCTTCCCAAGCTGAGGCAAATAAAGCAGGTCTGCATATGCTGCAGATCTTAAAATCGCAAATTTACACTGTAGAGTAGGCCCCTCGAGGCTCGAGGCCACATATAAATAGTGATGACACACTCAGGATGTTTGGGTACATCTCTCCAATAGTACAAAGGGAGCTTTTTTTTTTTTTTTACAAAAATAGTTGGCCAGCTGTGGCAGCATTTCCCTGATTAGTTTCAAGACAATTTCTCTCTTTCGTTTGATGGAAACAGCCAGCTACCTTTCCCTTTTCTTCCTCCTCTGTTATGCGTTGTACAGTATCTGGGATTTGACGAAGGAGAGGTTTTGTGTTTGTGCTGTCACAAAACAGTCTGTCACTACTCAGAAGCAGAAGATGTGTATATAAAGCATTATATATAAAAGGAGGCTGTCCTACACTTGGCAGGAGAGAGATGTGTGAACAGACAGAAACGAGACTGTGTTATTCATGCTAGTGCTGGAAGACATGTGGATCCTGACAGACACGAGCTACAAGCAAAGATTTCACACCACACAAACTGGTAAACGAGGTTCTAAATCGGAACAAGACCCATAATGACTTTGGGCTCTTGATAGTTTGGCATTCACCCATGTAGTCCATTCTAAATAAATAGATATTCTTTGCTATGAGTTTTCTACAAGAGCTAAAATAGCTAACTAGACGCTCTGGAAGGTAAGAATACCATCCTTAGCACCTAAGCATCTTTTTTTTTTTTAATATCCAGCATATCACACAGTCTGGCACATATGTATTTCATAAACAAATGAAAGCTAAATATTTCTCAACTCCCCCTGCTACTATATGTGCACTTGGTGCTAATTCTCTTTTAACTGCACCAAAAGTAATGTCTCTTTTGTGGTCATGAGTGACCTAATCTACAGAGAAACCCCCAAACATGTTAGAAGATGTACATTTATAAATTACTTCTCATTAAGACCTTCATGCTTTATAACTACAGAATCTATCCCTTTTTCCACCTCTAGTCATTCTCTTCACTTGCCTCCACATTTCCTCCCCCATGTGTACAGAAACTCAAGCATCTGTCTGACCCTCTCATTTTTAAGGCACTACTGTTAGTTTCTGCAACGCTCTCTCCTCTGTCTCCTAGACAGTCAGACCAGGGGCTAGGACAGCTGAGGAGGGCACCGTTGAGGCTCATCCCTGAGAGCAGTACATAATTAGCATGTGCTGATTTGAGATCATGGTCATTCTGTCACCCTTACAGGGATTCATTAAAGGTCACTGCATGTACTACTTGGGTAGATGGATGTACGCCTAAAGAAATAGAGTTCAACGTGGGCCTAATAGTACCAGCCTCTGCCCATCAACTATAATCATTATAAAATCACCACAGTCTTTGCGGGTTAACAGCAATATTAGCCTAGAAGAAAATCAAGGATCCTCTTTTTCTGTAGTCGTTGATTTATCAGTTGGTTTCCCATATAGCTCCTTTCCTATCAGTCCTAAACTCAGAGATCGGAACTACATCATAAGATGGTAATGTCATTACACATTTGTATATCATATTACAAGTTTCTACTTATGCATTACCTTATTTGAACTTGGTATCACACCAAGTGATATTATTGAATTGTTTTCTCTTTTATAAAAATTCAGAATTTTACTCGGCAGAACTTGTACATATAAAAAATTATGGGGCATTTTAAAACTTGGTATTCTAGGAAAGTTATTTGAGCTCTCTAAGGCTCAGTTTCCTGTTCTATAAAAGAGATGTAACAATAGTACCAAATGCATAAGGTTGTTTGAAGATTAAACAAGTTAATATGTGATGGTTAATTAGAATAGTATCTGGCACACAGAGATGTCAGCTATTATTGTTTCGTAGCATTAGTGTCATTATTAATATTATTATTTTCAAATGAATCATCCTAGAGAATTACCATTGCTTCAACTTTAAAATACAGACTTTAATGGTGATGTCTAGATCAGAAGTTTTTATTTTAAACCCAAGTTGAAACAAGAATAAATAGGGTATTTCATTGTGCTTTTGCTGCTATCTGTAAAGGGCTATTTTTATAAAAGACCTTTCCTGTAGGCAGGTGAACAAAATCTAAAAATCTCAGCTGTCTCCGTCCCCCAGCTAGGCTAGTTATTGTTGAGTCGTGGACTTTGAACATTTTCTTCAGAGCATTCTCAAGTAAGACTCACTATATTTTAAGACTTCTCATTTAATTTTTGTGATTACCCAAAACCAAGTGTGTCCTAGTGGTAGGAAGTATACCCAATTTTATATCCCCTCTTTTTATAATTTAACACGTAATTACTAGTGAAAGAATGCAGTATGACTTGTATGTCAAAAGGTGGTACTATACCCTGAGAGAATTTAATTATTTTTTTGAATTTTATTTTATTTTTTATAAAGCAGGTTCTTATTAGTTATCTATTTTATACGTATTAGTGTATATATGTCAATCCCAATCTCCCAATTCATCCCCCCCTTTCCCCCCTTGGTGTCCATACATTTGTTCTCTACATCCGTGTCTCTATTTCTGCCTTGCAAACTGGTTCATCTGTACCATTTTTCTAGATTCCACATATATGTGTTAATATACGATATTTGTTTTTCTCTTTCTGACTTACTTCACTCTGTATGATAGTCTCTAGATCCATACACATCTCTACAAATGACCCAATTTCATTCCTTTTTATGGCTGAGTAATAGTCCATTGTATATATGTACCACATCCTCTTTATCCATTCGTCTGTCGATGGGCATTTAGGTTGCTTCCATGACCCGGCTATTGTAAATAGTACTGCAATGAGAACATTTAAATTTAAGTTTTATATTTTTAATTCCAAATAATTGCATCTCCCCTAAGAGATTAAATTTGGGGCAAAAGATAGCATTTTCAGACTCTTTTATGACTCTATATTCTTCAAAATTTGACGTCCTGTCCTTAGCAGGGAAAAGGCAGCCACAAGCTCTTCATCTTAGTCTATCCTTAACTCTGCCCACTAAACTCTTCATAAGAGGAGGATCGTGCTGATTTTAAAAGTCAGCCTATGAAAGTATGTCTTCAGGGCCCTATATGTTCTGTTTCATCTGTTTGGGCAAACTCTCCATCTATGTTTATACATTTGCAACTTTGGCTGCTCTGGTCCTCGGCCGTAAGCCAAGAATTCCGGACATGCACAGTGCTGTAAAATCCTCCCAGGGATTTTAAAATCCTTTCTGAGAGCCCCCAGGCAGGTCTCACGTGTGCACTGCACAGGTGCTCTCCCTGGGAATCTGCCTTGACTTCCTGGGCTGGTCACTGGTTCCATGGGCTCCAGACCCTCCTGCTCTTTGGACAACGCCCATTCATTCCCCTCCACTGCTGCCGCCTGTGAGGGACACTGTCTCTCACAGTGCTAAGCTGTTGTGGTTTTCCAGCCCTTCCAGTCTTCTTCAAACACGTTTACGGTCAGCTTCCCTTCATCTGGCACTAACAGTGCCAGATGCCCAGGCAGCCTTTGTCCTGACAATTCTGGCAGTGCAGACTGCCCGTGTTTTAAGCCCTTTTCAGACTGCCATCAGAGTAGTTACATGGCCTCTTATCCTTTAGATTTATCAGATGCGAGTCAGACCCTAGCCCACCAAGCTAAAGGGAACACGTATAATTCTTGATGTGGGGGGCAATGGCCTCCCATCCCTCCTCCATGGGTAGGGCACTAGGGGAGAGAGACAGTTGAAACCATACTGACAGTCCTCTGCAAAAATCCTCTTCCAACATCCAACGTGACATTTAGGAATTTAGACCTAAATGTGGATGAGGAATTGATTCACAAACTGGAATTGGCCACCTCCCAGGCAACACTTGCACGATGGCCTCTCACCTAGTCTTGGAATGTTTAGGGGGGTTCAACACAATTGAGTCTAAAATAGTTGCATTTCAAAATAATATTACTGATGTGTGAAATAATGCAGAAGTAAGAGGAGATTTCATTTTTGCTAGATGAAACTTGACAACTGCGCTGACCAAACTGCCACTATTGTGTAGAAGATCTCGCAAAATATGAAAGTTGTTACCCATCAGGAATCAATGCATTTTAAATGAGGAAGCTATGGAGAGGCTAGTGATTAATACAAGAAGAAATAATTCTAAATTTTTAAAATATCAGTTGGGAGCATTATTTTAAAAGCAGACCTTCTAAGCGTTGCTCAGATTTCTACACATTCCTACCCCCATAATAAGGAAAGTCCAAGTTCAGCAAGATAGGGCTCAAAACTGTGAACTTCTTTAGGTTTTGATTGCTAGTTCCATACACTGAAAATTTCCATAGGATATAAATTCAAAATAGACTCAGCAGGGACTTCCCCGGTGGTCCAGTGGTTAAGATTCTGCCTTCCAATACAGGAGGCGCGGGTTCGATCCCTCGTTGGGGAACTAAGATCCCACATGCTGCAGGGTGCGACCAAAAACTTAAAAAGAAAAAAAAAAAAGGCTCAGCATATGGACAGAGGATCAAAGGAGAGAGAAAGCAACAAGAGGAAAGAGATACAAAATACTTGTGGCTCAAACAAAACTGCACCTGCATTCAAGCAGCAGTCTGCTCTTCAAAGCAGTGGTTCTCTTAGCAACGTTATTGTTCTATGCTGTGGAAGCAATGTTGGTTGCTCTTCATTCATGTGTTTCCCGCTACAGATTAGGAGCTGTATTTACACCCTTTGAATCTTTCTCATGAAGGATTTTTCTTTTTCTCCACAAACGATCTTCTCGCTTTTTCTTTCTCTTTCCTCTCTTCTTTCTCTCCCCCTCCCTCTCTTCTCCCTCTCTCTTTCCTTCTTTCTTTCTTCCTCATTTTTTAAATAAAAATCTCTCTCTTCCCATTACTGCATGGACTTTCATGCTTTCAGTTTCCCTCCTTGCAATTTTCAGGTAGCTTCCCAAATTGAGCCCTACACATATCCTAGTAATCCATCCTTCCCCCTGTCTTTACCTTTCTCCTGTGATGTAGCCAAATGCCCTTTGAGGTTTCAAACTGTCAGGCTAGGCAAAACTGGAACATTGGCACTTAGTAAATACTCAGCAAGAAATTTTTACAGGTATGACAAACTAAATCCTGCTATTCACTTAAAAAAGAAAACGAAGAAAAATACACTTCCCTTTATTTCTGGCAGCATCCGACAAATTTATTATTTTATATTGTCTGACAAACTTTATGCCACATCACTTTATGCATTGCATTAGAAAAATAATTTTATACTGGGCACCATCTGCAGAAAACATAAAAGTGTTCAAGCTATCCTTGAGCTGGTGAATAACCTGTGGCAAAAATGTCCAATAAAATCAATCTTCAATAGTTGAGCCTGTCACTAATTCTAGAATGACTGTCTTGGCCTGTCTAAAACTGCGTTTTTTTTCATCTCTCATGTTTAGGTCAGTGTTACTTATAGTCACAAAATCGTTATGTAATTTCACAAATAAGAAAGGTAATAACTTTAATTTTAATAACAGTACTGAGAAAAATACAAGCTTAAGAATAGGCTATTTTATGTACTAAAATTAAATAATCATGTTGAATGCAAAATAAGAATTTAAAAATGCAAATAAAATTACTACTGAAAGGAGAGACTTAAATCACGAGCTTGATCCACAGCAATAACAAATAAGTAGGGAAAAACTAATAAATACATAGCCTACTTTTACAAATTGGAAATATAATCATCAGAAAACACTTGTTAACCTTTCTAGGGTATAAGTTAGTGTAAACTTTGGCAAGGCTATTTGAAAATGAATCAAGTGATGCAGATGATGGAGAAAACAATCAATTGGATAATAAACGGAAGGAATGGAGAGGGAAAGGGAAATGAAAGGAGAGAGAAAGAGGAGAAGGGGATAGGGAAGGAGGAAGAGGACATCGGATATGCTCAGCAGAAGCTCCAGAATGTCCATCTAGGAAAGGCTTAGAATAGCAATCTGCCTGGAAACCGGTAAACTTAATTCTCTAGTTGTTAGAGAAAATTATGACAATAGTGTATTTGAACTTCCCTTCCCTCCTAGAATTATTAACAGACTTTTGAATACTATGTAAAACACAGGGAAGAGAATTACCATTTTCATACCCTATTACCTTTTCTTTTTTTTTTTTTTTTTTGCGGTATGCGGGCCTCTCACTGTTGTGGCCTCTCCCGTTGCGGAGCACAGGCTCCGGACGCGCAGGCTCAGCGGCCATGGCTCACGGGCCCAGCCACTCCGCGGCACGTGGGATCTTCCCGGACCGGGGCATGAACCCGCGTCCCCTGCGTCGGCAGGCGGACTCTCAACCACTGCGCCACCAGGGAAGCCCCCTATTACCCTATTACCTTTTCTTAAACTGGTTATTTTTAATGATTTAAGTATTAACCGAGATACTTCTTCCCAAATCAACAAGGATTAATGGTGAGAAGAAATTAGAACCCTTTTCTAAGAAAAGGGCATATGTTGAACTCATACTTTATTATTATTTTTTAATTAATTAATTTATTTATTTATGGCTGTGTTGGGTCTTCGTTTCTGTGCGAGGGCTTTCTCCAGTTGTGGCAAGCGGGGGCCACTCTTCATCGCAGTGCACGGGCCTCTCACTATCGCGGTGTTGCGGAGCACAGGCTCCAGATGCGCAGGCTCAGTAGTTGTGGCTCACAGGCCTAGTTGCTCCGCAGTATGTGGGATCTTCCCGGACCAGTGCACGAACCCATGTCCCCTGCATCGGCAGGCAGATTCTCAACCACTGCACCACCAGGGAAGCCCTGAACTCATACTTTAATTTTGACAGTCATAGCTAGGTGCTTTGCAGCAACCATATAATGAAGGGATTATCATCCCCATTTTATAGTTTATTAAACTGAAATTCGGGGAATTTAATTCATTTGCTAGGGTCGCACAATTTGGCATTCATGAGTCATGATATATCCCTAGTTTCTCTGACTAGTCCTCCTCACCACAGTGCCTTTACTTAATGAGCCCGCTTGCTGATGACTCTTTCTGGTCTTCAGCCATCCTCCACATGTGCTCTTATTGAGCCATCACAAAAATTTAAATGTTGGCTTAATATATTTTCTATGTTATTATCTGCACCCCATAACCAAGATGACTATCTCTATTAGCTGTGAAGAGTTATCTAAGAATCATTCAGTTGCAGCCAGAACAATTGCAGTGGATCCCATTATGCACCACCAGGATCTCCTGTGCAGACTGAAACATTCTCCCAGCTGCTCGGAGTGCTGGTGGCTAAGAGTGCTTAAGTGAGTATATCTTCAGGACTTACCCCAAATCATGCTCCATTTCCAGAAGCAGTGTGCATCTAAGGACTGATTGATATAAGAATATAAAGACCTTTGCATCGATCTCAGATAACTTTCAAGGGTCATCTCAATAAGAGGGCTCTCCGCCCAAAAAAAAAAAAAAAAAAAAAAAGAGGGCTCTCCGTAGGATTGGCTGAGGCCTCTTACATAACTTCATTGCAGTTAAATCTCTTCCTCCACTTTCTTGATCCTACTTTCTTCACTCCCTTCCTAGGTGCTGATTCTGGGAGAACTTCTCAGTAAATGTCCTCAATGCAAAGGTTTGTCTCGAAGGCTGCCTCCTGGGGAACTCAATGTGAAATAGTTGGTGCTGCAGTGGTCTGAAAACACAGCCCTAAAATGAGATTTTGAAGCTGGATCTCTAGCTGGCAAGAAGAGCCCTATTATGTCAGTGTATAGACATAACCTTTTGCATGGGATAGTGGTACAATTGTCAAAACTTTTACAGGTTGTGAATTTGGATGGTGTACTGGAAGAAGGAAATGCACTAATAGATACAATGTACAAAGTAGTTAAGAAATACAGAGAAATCATGATTACAAGGACTATGAAAGGTGATGACTGCTGTTGGGGGCAACTGATGATTTGAAAAAGACAATGAAATGCTGAGGGGGATTAATCACCAATTAAGGACTAAATATGAAAGATAGTTGG